>NC_065510.1:6415950-6449371 GCF_006386435.1 Epinephelus moara | reverse complement strand
CCTCAAACTGGGCCCCAGTCAGCCTGAAGTACCGCTGAAAGCGGCTATCATCCAGACGGAGTTCCTGGAGGAGGTGGTGAAACTCGCCGAGCTGGATGCGCTTCTGCAGGATAGGGTGAACCCAAAAACGACAGCGTTTGGCCCTCCGACACATTTGGGACTTCCAGAGCAGGTACAAAGCAGCGATGGTGTTATCTCAGCCATGGTCGTCAGTGGCTACCCGGAGCTATATGATACTACATGTCTACTCTACAGAGACCGCAACAAAAAGGAGCAGGCTTGGGTGAAAGATGCCGAGGAGACTGGTCTACTTGGTAAGTTCTGTAAATATGTGTTTTTAATTAGTTTGCAGAATGGTTGTACTATGAACGTTAGCACTAGCTTAGCTCCAGTTAGTACAGCCGGCTTCCCCGCTACTCGCGCGAATGACGCGAAATAACAAAATGGTCAGGCGTCCAAACTCGGGCGTTATGGGCGGCGCGTTATGAGCGATTAAATCGTGTTCATCGCGTTTGGTGGGAACACAGCATAACTGCTTCTCTGTGCTCCGCGCTCACGTGTGCGTGCTCAGGGTGATCGGTGATCCATCGCGTTCATTGCGTCGCGCTAGACGTGTCCATTGCACCGCCCGGCACGATTTCGTGTCTAATCGCGTCTTTGCATTGACTTTGTATGTAATCTTGACGCGCGAATTCGCGTTTGGTGGGAACACAGCATTAGAGCTACAGGCTACAGTGAGGCTAAAAACAGAGTTCATATGACGTTTTTCGAAAACAACTTTTTATGTCGCGGCTGCAGCACACTTGGATCACTACGGATGAGCAGTATGGAGATACTTTGTGGATTCAATTTTGTGTTCTTGGACGTTAGTCTGGGACACCGTATGCCATTAGGTGTGCTAGCCGCTCCCCCCGTCGATCTCCGCAAGGGATGTGAGGACTCTAAAACTTCACCAGGGCCTCCATTGGCATATGGGTGAGTAGATAATGGCTGTTATTTCATTTTTGGGTGCACTATCCCTTTAAGGACATAACATCAGTCATGTGGCGCTTATTCATAGGTTATCATATGAACTATTGTGCTTGTATTTTTCGTAGGCTATCATACGAACCATTGTATGAGAATACATTTTGGGATATGTCGGTTATGTTTGCAATGTGGCTGCATTTGTTTCCTGGAAATATAGGAAACAAATGCAAATAACTGATTGGCTGAGTTGCCTAGTTGTTGTGATTCTGAATTGATTTTGTTTTTTTTTTTAGTTACTTGCTGAACTGATTTTGTGCATGTAGTTGCATACATGAGTGTTTTTGTGCACTGTATGTATTTGCATAAGATGAGTGTGAAAATACACCTTCATCACTGCACGTTTACGTGTGGTTAGTATGATAAAAGGACAACTGTGTGTGTCTGTCCATGATTTGTTCATGATTACGGCTGTTTTGCGCCCATCAGTATGTGTTCTATGCAATGAAATGCCTTGTGGCTTTATATGCACTTTTACTTTTTGTATCAATTTTCCATCAAGAGGTCAAGTGTGTGTGCGAGAGAGCGACTGTGTGCACATCTCAGTGTGAGTTTGTATTCCAGGACAGACAAGCTGAGAGGCTGCTGCATGGATCGCCTGAGGATGGAGGTTTCTCTGTATAAACCAGTCATTGAAATGTCAGAGCACTGGGGGAGTTTTCCACCGCACATGTGATTACTGAAATATCAGAGCTGAGGGTTGAGTAGGCAGCAATGTGACACACAAGGCCAAGGACTACACTGATGTTGTTTTCTTACAGTTTACACACATTTCTTGCAATTCTACTTTCCATGCTGCTAATCTTTTTTCCAAGCCGTTTAGTCCTAATTTAGCATTACAACAACCATGCACATGAGGAGTATTTGTCACGGTAATTTGCAATAAATAATTGATCTGAGGGTTTGAAAGGGCAATTTGTGACAAATGTGTTGTTTAAATTCTGCAACTCTGACTGAACTCAAACATATTGCAGTTGCATTCAAAATAAAAACAGCATCTCTCAGATACATATAGCAAGACCTATGTCCATGGATATGCATCATTCATAATGTATACACTAATATCTAAAATTCATCAGTTATGTTTCCATATGATGTTTAACACACATGGGTTCCGTGATGTTATTAAATAAGGGTTTCATGTCAGACTAAAGCTGACTCATGTTACAGTAAACTGTATCCAGTCTGTTAACTGTGCAATATCCTCCCCACTGAGACAGAGTTTTGATTGCTTCTCGTATTTGAATTACAAATGTGCTTTTCCTGTGGTTTCCCAGGGTGGCACTTTAACGATAAAGCTGCCATTATTTTATGTTTAAGATTATTTCACAAAGCCCATGAAAAGGCAAATAGAAACCAGCAATTACAGTGCTGGCTACCTGCAACTGTTCAGAGTCTGCTCAAGTTATGGTGTGCAGTATAACACGAAGTTTAACTCTATAAAGAGAGTTATCATAATTACTAAAACCGAGAAAGATCAGAAGCAAAATTTTCTTATAGCAAACCAAGTGCTAAATGTGATGTAAGATATCTGGGTCACATCAAACGGTTCTCAACCTGTCAAATTCTGACACTTGATCAGTGGCCCTGCACATCTATATATGACCCACTAGGCACACCCCTGCATCAGTTTTGGACCTTACATTGACTGCTGAGCATAGCGTTAGTTCAGGCAGGACACGATGTCAGGCTCAGCTCACTTCCCAGCTACATCAGCTGATCTCAAACAGTCCAATCAACTGATGGAGCAGCTGACTGATGGAAGGAGTCAGCTGATAGATCACATAATTCCTTTCAATGCAACCATGTGGTAGATCTCATTCAGGGCGCCCTATTTAAACTGCTCTGGCCTGCCTACTGTTGCTGCTTCCTCTGCAAGCTGCTTTGCAACCTGCCTCCACCCCAGCTCCTCCTTTTCATGTTGTGTCTGACTTATCAATGTCATTTCTGTTTGTCATTGATACTGCTCTGTTCTGTTTTACTGCTGCTCTCCCTGGCTTAGGCTTTCCGTGTAGGCACATGGAAGGGCAAGGAGGTTTGCTCTCTCGCCTCAGGCATTCCTTGATTGCGCGTGGAAGGGCAGAGAAGAGTGCTCCCTCTGCCTTAGGCTTTCTGTGTAGGCCTAGGAAAGGCAGAGAGGCCCCAGAACAGAGCCATACCGCCAAATACAATACTGGAAATGGCAAAAAAGTTTTCATTGACTAAAGTGTTCGTGACTGAATTCCGCTTGTTACATGTTCAGTGCCTTTTCAAAATACACCTCCATTTTCACAGTAAATGTACAGTTTGTGCTTGTTAAATTCAAAAAGGCTTTTTTTTTTTTTAAATAAACATTGAACATAGGTAAAAACATGTTGGCAACAAAGGCACATGGTAAGGTTTAGAAACAACATCATGGTTTGTCTTAAAAAAACTACAGTTGTTACTGACGTAATGTAGTGTCACGTGACTTATGTCACTAACATGGAGACAAACAGCAAGCTCCTAGGTGAAAGTCTAATTTTTTCTTCCATCCATCCATCTACTCTCCCACCCACCCTATGCGAACGTTCTTGCTCTTTATATTACAGTAGTTGCCCACAGCATCAGAAACTATTTGCCGCCTGGTGCATATCATATTGTCACTAAGTGTGCCTCTGTGCCTCAGTGTCTGCCTAAGGACTGAGTAAGTATTTGATGAGTTGGGAGTCAGACTGGGCTGGGGATGATCTATATAATGATGATAGAGTGCAATGCCAGTTTTGTAAAATCTTTGCACAGGCTAATAGGCTAGCATGGAAGTTTCATATGTGCACAGGTGATGTTCAAACAGCCTTTTTATAGCCTACTGTATTCCAATAAACACAGCCCATTTGTGGTGCAGAACAAGCAAAAAGGAAAAAGCTTCAGATGGCATTAATCTTGCTCAAACTCTCAAGATGCACAAGTTCAAGTCATGTTTGTGACTAGCAATGTCCCCACCGTTCATGCTGTGATGAAAAAAGAATTTTATGTACAAATGTATGTGTCAATTCTCTGATCAAAAAAATTATTATAATGGTATTATGAGACCACACAAGGGACCTCTCTTGTTTTTGGAAACACTAGAACAAATGTCTGTATGTGTTTTAGTCATTGTGGACTCGTGAATGGTATCTCTGTTGTCAATGTACTTATTTTATTTTAATTCATACTAATATGGACTAATATCCATCCATCCATCCATCCATCCATCCATCCATCCATCCATCCATCCATCCATCCATCCTGAGCAAAGTACTTCAGACGCCCCTCTTTCCAGCAACGCTTTCCAGCTCCTCCTGGGGGATCCTGAGGTGTTCCCAGGCCAGACGAGATATGTAATCCCTCCAGCGGACTAGTTGGATGTTCCCCAAACACCTCTACCAGGAGTCACCCAAGAGGCATCCTGATCAGATGCCTGAACCACCTGAACTGACACCTTTCGATGCAAAGGAGCAGCGACTCCACTCCAAACTCCCTCTAGATGTCTGAGTTCCTTACCCTATCTCTAAGGCTGAGCGCAGCCACCCTTCAGAGGAAACTCATTTTTGCCGCTTGCATCTGTGATCTCATTCTTTTGGTCACTACCTATAGCTCATGATCATCGGTGAAGTATAGGACATAGATGGACCAGTCAATCAAAAGCTTTGCCTTCTGGACTTATACACCTGAAAGAAAGTAGAATTTCATGTATTTATCCTTCTGACAGATATTCTGTATGCCTGAGTACCATTGAACCCTATTGTTATCCAAACTGTTGTCAACAACATGCCTCCATTATTCTTCTTAGCTTGTCCAAACTGGCAGATTATGATTACATTGCCAAGCGCACTCAGCGAGGTCATATATGAACTGTTCTCTAGTGTATAGGAGGGCACCATTAAACAGCCCTCAAACTAGATCATTTCCTCCTTTCTTTGAAATGAGGATGATCCAAGAGAGCAAACCCCACGATGGAACATTAGAGCATCCATCTATATTTATATCTAACCCTCCCGACAAAACACGATCTGAAAATATTAGATTCCCTCAGAAGTAAGTCACATACTACTACTACTACTAGGTGTGTGTGTCTAGAAAATCTTTTTCTGTATGTACAGTATGTGTGTTGCTATTTACGTGTCCGAGGCATGTATTTTCCACAGTATATAGTTACAATGTCTAGAAGCAATCTTGCTTTCCACTATTATGGACAAATAGCAATCTCAGACTGTGTGTTTGGCAGAGATGAGTACCCGTCGAGTGATGTATGATCTGAATTTCTCAGTGGATGTGCTTTATACAAGAGCCAAGCTATCGCACCAAGCACCATCATTACTATGGCAATGATTCACTCTTGTGTGCACTACAGAACGAGACGTTAGCTGCATGACAGATGATCTTGTTTACGTTCACATCAATACAGAAACATATATACTCACGCTCTCTCTCACACACACACACACACACACACACACCTATGCATAAGCTTGCACACGCACATGATCACACATATGCACACAAGCAAGCATACACACACACACACACACACTCACTCACACATACACAGCTTCCATTCATATGCCCCGGAGCTCTGAAAGTGAATCATAGATGGAGCAGTCACAGGTTTAAAATCTAATCCGGCTAGCATGAAATCTTCAAAGTCTACCAGCCACTGAAAGTACGAGCAAATGGCTCGCGTAAAGACACCGCCTGCGGCAACAGGTGGACAATACTCCAAATTCATTCATACCGACAGTGAATGAGGGTAATTCTTATATTCATAAAGGATCATTAGACTGCGTAAAGGGCATTTCACATGGCTGATTCATAATTTCTCTTGTGAGCTAAATACTGCAGCAAAAACGTCTCCTCAGGGGGATCAATTACACAACCAAAAGCAGGGCTAAAATTAAAATCAACTGGTGAATTACTTCATAAAGGAATCATTTAAAGTATCTTAAAACAAAACCATAGAAAGGGTCAGTGCTGATGGACATGTGTTGGCTGTAAAGGGACCAGGACCTGTGACCTTTTTAACAGGACAGCCTCCACGCAGACTACAGTACATCTTCCTGCTCAACACTTCGTCACAAGTCCTCAGTAAACTGAATCACTTTGCTGTGTTCTCTTCCCTCTATCAGAGAGCTCAGGTATGGCTGTTATGAAGCTGTCACACTAGAAAGAGAAAACCCAATGAGCAGCCTATCAATAATCCAAGTGCTCCAAGGATAGAGGACGATGTTGAATATTCATGCCAGTGTAATGAATATTCTCAGAGCGATAAGCAGACAGCAGCTCAAATGATGCTCATTACCAGGCATCGAAATCACGACTAAGCCGCATCAGTGAATAAAGACAAAAGACAGACAGTGGCGACGGGGAGCTGATATACACAACAGCAACTTTTGTCAGTTTGAGTTCTGTCCTATGGAATTCTGATAATGTCGATGTAATGTGCAAACTTCTTATACTGAAACTGTTCACTGCGACATTGCTAAGATTTCCAAATGACACACGCTTCAAAGAAAAACTGTGCTGATTTTCAATGTGTAAATTTATCCCTGCTACAGTTCTGTATTTGATCTGTTTATTTCACACTACCAACCCTGTCATAACACTCATGACATTTAAGTGCAGTTCTGGTCACCTGACATTCTGCCAGATAAGACTCTCAAGTTAAAGGGAAAAAGATCAGGTTTGTTTTGATTCTCTGCAGTCCCTACGATAACCATTAAGGGCTTGTCTGTGCTTAATGCTATAATTTCTTCTGTGACAGTGCTCAGGTGTTGATATCAGTCAAATAAACAAAGTATAAGCATCAGTCCAAGACTGCTGTTCATTTTGTCACAATTGGCTCTTCAAGCACATGTAACTGCTGGCTTTCAGATATTAACATCTCCTTTTACCCACAAAACCCTCTGAAGAGCGGATAGCTGGTTTCCATGCTGCTATTTGATATGAATGGCTGTGTTCCCAGCTGCCTAAATCAGCCAAATTAGAAGGAGCAAACAACACAGAGTTCCAGTAATTCTCTTGTGCCACGCACTGGGTGGTGTGCTTTGGTGGTAGATACCCATTTTACAAAAGCTTGCTAAGTGGCAGCAGCTACAGTATATTTTAATAAAGATATCCTTTCTACACAAAGGTTGGAAAAACACTCTAATGTGTATATTTCCATTTGCTATGTTGTATTAAATGTGTGAGAGGCAATAGCCACAGCTGACACCATAAGTGCTGGCCATATTGATCCACCAGACAATAGATCTACATTGTTCTTGAACATTAATGTTGTCAGCTTGAAAGAAGAACACAATGGAAAAACAATGTACAACAATATGGCTTTGCTCAGTCTGGTGCTACTTTATTGAAAAACAGCCCATTCACAGAGCATTTATATTAGCTATTTTACAGCATTGCTGCCTTGTCTGTGGAGTTCTACAAGAAAGTTGTCTAGGGCCACTTCTGTATTCATTATTAACCAATGAACCCTTTTGCCATCAGGATAACGTTATATGCCGATAATACCATTATTTATTGTGCTGCTAACACTTTAAATGAATCTAACACTGTTTACAGAATCATGTTGTCTCAATCCAAAAACAGAATTATCTTTTATCTACCTTTTTTTTCAAAAATAAAAAAGTTAAACAACGACAAATTCCTTAACTCCAAAGGTGTCTAGAGAGTGTATTGAGCTGTTGACAAGTGCAACACTGCTTGGCTCAGTCCTGGATAGCCATTTATCTTGGTCAGAACAGATTAGTGCTGCTGTGGCCCTAGTGGCCCCTGGGTTAATGTATGATGCATAAATACCCCAGGTCCGAGGGCACTTACGTGTAATTTATCATCCCTCTCACACTTCGTCTGTCATCTTTCAAAATGTTGTCTATAAGTCTCAAAAATCATTTAAAAAAAAAAGGAATAGTTTCAGTCACAAATTCTTGGCTTTATACTACACAACATAAAATGGTAGCTAATCTCATTCTAAGTTGTGTCTGCTCACAATGTTAACTATGGAAAAAAAGAAGAAAAAGAAATCATGTAACGGTAACATTTTGAACATGTATCCATAATCCAGTTCACTCCAGTGATCAGTACAGAGCCACAGGATTGTGGAATCTTTGAGTATATGAAAAATGTGACTCTTAAAGACTGCTTGTTGAACTCTTTGAATGCTAAATCATAGCTGATCAGAAAATGTTAGCGTCCAGTTTCCGACTTTGGGAATGTTATTTCAGAGCATATCGATGGCACTGCGATTAAGCTGTGCTCTTATTTAACGGTCATCTCTTCTCTATACCATTGCAAAACATCTAAGACTGGCCTTGAATGGCTTCATCTAAAACAAACCACTCCTCATCCCCTTTATCTTAATCTCCTGGGGTGTGGCCTGCCTTCAACAGATCGAGATTGACTCCTGAACGCTTGACTAACCAGGGCCATCTCTATCACACCTAACTAATAATAGAAAGAGGGAGGGAGAAAACCTTGAACAAACAAGTTATCAAATGGATCTGGAACAAAAGTAAGCAATAGAATTCACTGAAAGACACTGATGGGGAAAAAGAAGTGCAAGAAGTGCAAGAGATTAGTCTCAGAGAGAGATAATGAGATTGAAAGGCGGACAAATGAGAGTAATGCTCCATAAGAGGTTGACGTCTGGTAAGAGGGAGAAATAAGCTATTAAACAGCTTTGGGCAGTGAGCGATACAGCAAGATATACCATAAATGAGGCTGGTAACAAAGAAAGATGCAAAGGCCAAGTTTAGCTTCACAGAAAGAGAAGACAATTGAGAGGGAAGAGGTAATAACAGAGGTTGAGATAAGAAAGAGCTGTTTGATTCTTCAGCCTTTTCTTGGAAATTGCCAGAACCAACTTGGCAATCATTTTCTCCATTTGTAGCTCTTATTTAACTGTAAATCTGATTAAGGTGAACATGACATACACTTGGGATGAAGACAGAGAGATGGGTTCTGCTGTAACAAAGACAGCAGAAAAAAAGGGACCAATGGGAATTCTCCCATCAAGGTCTGAGGCTCTGGGCTTGGTGCGTGACGGCGCTCGCCTGTCTCATTATTGGGCAAGATGAACGAGTTGGGGTGACAGAGTTTGAGGTTCGATGTCAGTTGTAGTGGATGGATTTGGTATTGTAAAGAAAGAGGGCAGACGTTGAAAACACTTTTGCTTTCCCCAAGACACTGGGTGACAAGTTGTGTGAAAGACAGAGTGTGACTAATAAAGAACAATAGATTCATCTTTTCCCCTGATTCTGTGCTCTCGCCCCTCCATGGATTCAACCCTTTCTGATTTACCAGATACAGCTAACCTTTTTAACAACAATAATCTAGCAGCCAATAAAATGTCAGAACCCGTTTAATCATAGTCACGCAACATAATATCCAATTAGTGTCTGGTGTCTTGAAATTTTGTTTTACGTCATAAGTGGCTGAGTTCTGCTTATTTTTGTTTACAGCAATAATCCTCAAAGGAACAGTCATCTTTTCTGATTCTAGGCACAACAGTGATGCAGACTTGTTTCTTACTGAAGTACTGCTTAAGGTATTCATGATTGTTCTCTTTAGAAATGTGTTCTACAACCCTTAACAGAATAAGCAGTTTAGAAAATGATGGGGGAATAACTTAAAAGGTAAGCTTGCAAAGAGAGCCAGTAGAATTAAAATTAGGGGGGAGAAGAAGCCATTTAGCATCCTGGCAGCAAGTGAATTCTCATTTTATTACTGTGGCAGCAATGCAGCTTTGACCTCCGACTATTTTACTATAACAAGTAAGTTATTTTCCTTTGGTGGTGGTTACTTAAACAAGTAAAAACCTTTGGTGCATCAACATTTAAGTGATGTATCATAGGAGCTGACTTTGTCATCAGGAGGTGGAGGGGAGGCTGGATGGCGTGACACCTAAAGCCCCATTTCCAAAAAGCAGCACGGTACGGTTCATGTCAGTTTGATACATGTTTTTCAGTTTCCACTGTGAACACTTTTGGATGGTACCAATGAAACCATTCCCTACTGTCCCCATTTTTGGTTCCCCTCTTAAAGGCTATCTCGCCGACAGATCTGGTACTAAAAAGGTGGAGCTTTAAACACTGCCGTCTGTTGATTGGTCAATAGAGGATGGTCACTCTGCTCAGGGCTGAGTCGTGGCTGGTTTTGTAGCTTATGTAACCACTGTTTATTCCGTGGAGAGTTTTACATAAGTAAACTGGAGCAATAACATGAAATGTTAGCTGTAGTCGGAGGAGAAAAAGGTAACTTAATTCACTTGGCCAATTGCCGGGTGTGGAGCGTCGTTCCTGTAGGATCCGGCAACACTAATGCCCTGTGCTTGCCTGAGAAGGAATAAATGCGCAAAGCAGCTTTTTTTAAATATCCCATCAAGAGAGACTCTCACTGCAGCCTGTTCAAACTTGTTCTACAAATGTCGGTGTGCAATCCCATTGTTTAGACAATAAATCAGGTGCAAACTGATAAAGGGGGAAATACAGTGAGTGCTGGAAGGAGCAGTGAGTGACAACAACCCCGCCCACATTTAAGGGTACTGCTTGCAGTGGAAACGCAGAAACGGAGTTCAAGTTTAGGTACCATGCCTGAAGGGTTGCTTTTGCTTCCAAAGGTACACTAACAAAAGTGTTTAGTGGAAATGGGGCTTAAGTGAGACAGCTGCCAAGATGCAGACCACTGATAACAGACATAGCTGCATCTTTCAGCGGCTTTTTTAGCCACTAAATGCTTGTGTTTTTCAACGACCCATTGCTGCGTTTCCACCCAGGATAGTGCCAAAAACGTTTTGTGTTTTTAAAAAAAAACCTAGATATTGCTGTGTCGCCTCCCCCTGGGATGGTGCTACATTTTTACAGGGACATTGCTGCATTTCCTGCAGGAATAGTGCCACGAAAAGCAGGTATTTTAAGTCGAAACATGATCTTTTTGTAACCACAACCAAGTGTTTTTGTGCCTAAACCTAACGACACATTGACTACAGCTTTACCATATCTGTGACATAATGTACAAATGTAACATATCCATGGTTTTCATGAAATGCGCAATGCCAGCATTTATTCTACTGAGTGGGTTGGCACACTGCCCAAGATGTAATGGTAAAATCAAAAGAAAAATCTGATTCATAAGTACAGACTGACCACAAGGTGAAGTTGCCGTTTGCCAGTAAGTCCGCAAGTTGGGGTCAGATTTGTTGACAGTTAAATCTTTCCACAACCAGAACCATCTGGACACATGGACAATTATAAAGCAGCAGCCCTCAATGTCAGAAGACGCAAAAAGGACTGACTTACAGTGCACAAGTTAAAAGGAGTGTATAATTACATCAGAAAAATAAATGATTGATTGAAAGTGTTGTTTCTGTTTCAGGCACATGCTCATCATACAAAACAATCATGAGCATCCAAAAATCAAAGTGATAATCGTCATTGTTTCCCAAATGCTTTATTAAACGTCCACACGGATACAAAGAACCCATTGTTTTGAAAAATCTGCACCATTGAAGATGTTTCCAAAAATCTTGCAGTAGTGATCTGAAACTCTGTGTGTTGATGAGGTGCTACAACGTGGAGTGTTAAAAAAATATGTGTGTATGTGGAGACAAGGAGTAAACAAATCTAAAAATATATCTGGATCAGGAGTTTTCCTGCTATGTTCTACTCTCTCTGGTGTCGATGAGTAGCTGTGCTTTCACCTGCTGCAGACAAATCAACCAATTAACTTAACTCACAGCATGTGCAGCAGCAGGCGCAGTGGGAGTTAACCAAACCCCCTTTCCTGTTTGTGGATGGTGTGTCAAATCAGTCTATCAGGAAAGCAATGCTCAGTTTGAAGAACAATTTATATTTTAATTTCATTGTATTTTTTTACTTTATATGCAGCTGCTTGTCATTGCTTTGTGAGTTTCTATTCAAATTCCATCGACTGATTTACATAAAATGGAGGCTGCAAAACATCTGTAAAAGCAGATTAGCTAAAATACACAAGTGCTGTTGAAAACAAGTATCTGACTGCATAAAGACTTTCAAGAGTTACCATCTGGCTCTTCACTGAAAAGAATTCAAGGTTTCAACTGTCATTCCAGCAATGTTTTCTCAGTTGCTATAAAAGGGAATATCATGGAGCCACAATAGGGCCGAAAGTGATCTCAGTATGTTTTGTGAGGGGCTCGCTGTCTCCTTCGCTGTCTTTGTTGCGGTCTCTTGTTTCCATATTGGGCTTTCAGACATATTTGGGAGCCTGGCACACACTAATTAAGGAGTAAAGTGTCAGTTTGATTTGGCTATCAAGCTAATTAGGACAAAACCTCCTCCAGTACAAGTGCTCATCACCATCTTGCTGGCCAATTACCAACTGGAAGGAGGAATTTGTTTCTGAGTGTTTGTGGGCCTGAGTGCCTTTGTGTGCTTATTGATTTTGTTTGCATCAATGCATATTTGTGTAACTACAAAAACTACAAATCCTCTCTCTGTTGTTGGCCTTCTTATGTATTTAATCTCTCCCACCATCCCTTCCGTTATCCTTTCTTCGGTCTCTCTCTCAGCTGCTTCTGGCCCCTGCAGTAGACACATGCCGCAGCTTTCGGCTGTCATGCATAGCCTGGCTTATCGCTGATGTCAGTCGTCACTTTTGGAAGCACAAATCTGATTGTTCAGAGGAACACACAGCCCTGGTTTTCTCTGTGGTTTGGAGGATCATACTGGTGCAGCTGTGTGTGTCAATAACCTCTTCCTGCAGCATGACAACACACTTTGTGTCTCTTAAAAAGATACAGCAATTTTAATCTTGAGAGTAAATCTGAAAAATACGGTGTCTGTAAAAAAATAAATAAATTAAAAAAAAGATGATCAGCTGCATAAAATCTGCCCGGGGGAAGTGAGAAAGTTACTCTGCTGAAGCATCATCCAGCGGGAGAGGAACAGCTTTCCAGTATGTATGCATGCATCTAAAAATGGTATGGAAGAGAGACAGGCCATCTGAAAAAAACCTCCCTGGATCCATAAAGATATAAAGAAAAATACTCATCAAAGCAGACGGTGGAAATCCTGCAGATTCTTACCCATGAATGCTCTCTCCCTCCAGAGTGATAGGATTTGATGGCTGAACTTAAGATGCACTTATGCCTGGCATCGCATGCCAACACAGCCACTCTGACATCCAACCATCTAATGTACAGAATGTAAGAGCCTGTAGTGGTCCATTAGGCTCTGTGTGTCTGTGTATCAAACTTATTAAAGGAGATGTGGATGAGCCAGAGGTTGTGTGTGCAGACTCACTTTATTGGAAATACATACCCATAGGTACATACACACACAAAAGGACAATGTTTGTTTTAGATTAATGCAATATTTTCCTCTTAAAACCATCCTGTCAGATGAAATCACACAGTGTGTCTGACCGAGAAGACTAATTAAGATGCTGTTAAAATGTACCATATTTTTCCAAATTAATAACAATAAGTGAGTCATCATTGCGTTTCCAGCAGCTTTGCAGCCACAAAATGAGGGTGTTTTTTTAATGACCTGTCACTGTGTTTCCATTGGGGATAGTGGCACAAATAACAGCTGTTTTTTTGGGGTTTTTTTATCCAACATATTCTCACTCTAACCTTGTCACATATCGACATTTGGTCATGGACTTTCCACATCCAGATACGATGTGTAAGGTACCCTGGGTGCGTTGCTTGATGGTACTCTGGGACACCGTGTGAAGTACTGTCTGTTACATGCATTGTCTTCTTTCAAAATGCACTTCCGTTTACACAGGAAATTTACTGTTTACATACAGTCTCTTGGTGGCACTGTGGTGTGGTGGTTAGCACTGTCGCCTCACAGCAAGAGGGTTCCTGGTTCGATCCCGGTGTGGAGTTTGCATGTTCTCCCCGTGTCAGCGTGGGTTTTCTCCAGGTACTCCAGCTTCCTCCCACAGTCCAAAGACATGCAGGTTAATCGGTGACTCGAAAATGTCCGTAGGTGTGAATGTGAGTGTGAATGGTTGTCTGTCTCTATGTGTCAGCCCTGTGATAGTCTGGTGAGCTGTCCAGGGTGAACCCTGCCTCCTGTCAGCTGGGATAGGCTCCAGCCCCCCCGCGACCCCAAGAGGATAAGCAGTGCGATACAGTCTCTTTCAAAATGAATGCACTGTTGGTACAACATCACAAATTGACGTTTTTTCTTTCAACAACGAATACAGGTGGTTGGGTCAAGGCACCAAAAGCATGTGGTAGGGTTTAAGAAAAAAGAACAGGGTTTGGCTTAATAATCTCACGGGACATGAACAACACTCTCCCCAACCCCTCCAGCCCACCCAACTAGGACTTTCAAAGCCTTCTTTTCGTTCTTTTCCCGCTGCATTTCCCCCAGCTGCTGCCAGGTAACATTAAACACTAACAGCAACCAGTTGCATATCATGCCATAATTAAAGGATGCTGCCCAAGTGCCAGATTTCAACGACTTGGGAATGAGACCAGGTTCTTAAGCGATCTCTGCATTTCCAGCTGCAACTGTGCCAGCAAAACTGAGTGAGCCAAAACATGATTGTTTCCTGATCATAACCCTGTGGTTATGTGCCTAAACCTTAACACACCTTAACCACATCACTACTGAGAGGTAAGTTTCAACATATCTACCACATAATGTACAAATGTAACATCCGTGGTTTGAAGAAATGTGTGCCGGAATTTATTCTGACCATTGAGTTGTTGTGTATGATGATGATTTCTGTACAATATATTTTCTCATTCATCTTTCTCAAGCTTTAGGATGGCCCAAAATCTTTATTTCACCTATGTCAAGGAGTTGTTCACAGATGTTTTCAAATTCAAGATCTGTAACTCTAACCCACATATGGCCATGGTTGGTTGAATTGGTACCTATGTTAAAACTGCATGAGAGGCTACTGGAAAATTCTAGACCACTGCTTAGGTGGACTTCACACTATGGTTGGCAACAGCTATCAAACTTAATAATTCCAAACTCAAACAGGTCTGTAAAAACATCTACAATTAGTTGGAGTGCAAACACACTCAGGTTGCCTTGTTTTTCACCTGCAGAAAAGGCATCTAGACCAAAACACTGTAGTATTCAAAGCTTTGCAGATGATGCTAGTGTCATCTGTTGGATGGGGCTGTTGTTTTTTTAATAATCTTGAGTCAACTGCTTCTTACAAATTGTTGACGGGTCAATCTGGACTGACCAGTCAGCAAAACAAGAGTGTTATGAGTCTTCATCAACTTTATGGCAAATCTGACTTTGGACTTTTGATAGAAAGAACGCCAAAAGAACATTAAGTCATTTATTTCCAGTGCCATTAACTCAATTTAGTCTGATTAAGTTATTTATTAGAGGGTAGTTAAGATGCCAGTATTGATGTTCCTCATTTTAATGAGTTTCCATGGATGATAATGTTTTTAGGTTATGACTTGGCATCTTGCGCTACATTTTATATCCTTTTGTGGTTTTATGCTTGTTTTCATGAGCCTGGCTGGAAGAGAATTTAAACTTGAATAGAAATTAATCAGCTCAGTGTGCAAACTATGCCATGGCTTTTTGGGGAGTTCACATTTTGGGGTGCTGCTTGCAGAGGACTGATTGTGACTCAAATAAATAAACATTCGTAGCATGTAGGCCTGATTGCTTTATGTCAGTACATCTGACAGATTTTTTTTTTTTCTTTTTTCCTTGATATTTAAGTGAGTGAGATTTATGAAACTGCACCACCTCTCTCCGATGGTGATGGCAAGAACAGCATGCATACCAGCTCCTTTATTTAACGGAATTAGTAATGAATTAATTCTATACATGAATCATACATCAATAAGACCATTTTCCCACATAATCCATGACTGTGAAGATACAAAGCTAGAATTACCACCTTGGGGTTGGATGTCTCTGAACCCATGAAGTTGCAGTTACAGTTTACATCCATGTCTGTGAAAACATGACTGTGAAACATAATCATACAATCACCACAGTTTTGAGGCAGACACCCTAGATTTGTGTCACCAATTCTGTATCTGGCTGAATGTCTCCCCTTTTGCCAGAAAAGTGTTTTTGACATTATGATGCGGAAGTGAAATTGACCTTTGACCTTTTTTGTAAAAAATGTCACTTAATTTTATTATTTTAGACATCTGTGTTAAATTTTATCTCAATTAGGCAAAAAACATGTTTTGTGAGGTCCTTTGGCTATCAACCTCTTCATTTCATTCTTGAGTCTATGTGGACGTTTGTGCCAAATTTGAGGAAATTCCCTTCCCCTCCCTTCGGGCCTTCTTGAGATATTGCATTTATGAGAATGAGACAGACGCAAGGCCACAGTGACTTTTAACCACTAAATTCAAATCTGATCATCACTGAGGACAGATGGATGTTTGTGCCTAACTTTATAAACTAAATTCAAATCTGATCATCACTGAGGACAGATGGATGTTTGTGCCTAACTTTATAAGGCTCCCTCCAAGCATTCTTCCGATATCACATTCATGAGAATGAGATAGATGCAATGTCACAGTGACCTTGATCTATGACCAACAAAATCAATCAGTTCATCTTCGACTTGATGTTTGTACCAAGTTTGAAAACATTGCCTCAAGGCATTCTTGAGATTTTGCATTCACATAAGACAGATGAGGTCACAGTGACCTTGACCTTTGACCACCAAAATCCAATCCGTTGAGCACAAGTGGACCGAATTTGAAGAAATCCCCACAAGGCATTCTTGAGATATCATGTTTACAAGAACTGGACAGACAACCTGAAATGCCTCCGGCCAAGGCTATCGCTGGCACAGAGGCATGAAAATCAAAGTGCATGGCATAAATCACACGTCAGTATTTCAGAGACCAATCCACATTTCACAAATCCTGTTTTCAGGGGAGCTCATGTCTTATTAAGGGGAGCCAGGCCCACCCCTGACTCCCCTGTAGGTCACACCCTTTACCTCTGGTCTTAGTCTCACAGAACATTCTCCTTCAACCAAACCTCTACGCCGATGTCCGATCACAGGCCTTGATATTCACCCTTTATCATCCATCTCATCCTGTTCTCTCCCTGCTGACCTTTCTCCCTTCTTTTCATCTGTCTCCAGCTTTTGATGTCTCCATCTTCTCCATGTGTTTCTCAGCTACTCCCAGTCTCTTCATCTCAGCCTCACTTTCTTGCATCATAAGCTCTTGTCAAGTTTCGTGTTTTCATTCACACATACACCCCTTTTTGATTTCACACAAACTCCTCTACAGTACGTATAAGCTCAAAAACAACACCATATGCGTCTGTCTCAGCACAATCACACATCCATCTATCTGTCCCTCCGCTCATTCATCCATCCATCTTTCATCCCTGCGGTGCGCTAAACATCTGTTTATCCATCCATCTCAGTAGCCTATTAAATCTCCATGTATCTCCGTCGCCCATATTTACAATGCAGTCACCCACGCACGCATCCATCCGTTCAGCCACCTTTCAAGGGCTCGCCTGCCTGCGCGCAGACACACAAAAGATACACACTCCAACGTTAAGGCACAGGCACTTGTGCATTAATTTACTCACACACAGCCACATTTCCATAGAAGTTCAAACGGAAACATATTACTGTGTTACAGTTTAACACAATCTACATCAGTACCCCATATGCAGAGACACCTACTCAGCCAATAACAAGCTACAACCGTAGATTTAAGTTTCAAAAAACATCGTCTATCACATAATGATAGAAAAATGTCCTATGTTAGGGGCTGACAAACATCATGAAAACATAGAACCATGAAAGACTTGCATAAAATAACTTTAAAACACAAGCATTGCCATTAAAAAATGAAAGTAAGTACTCAAAGCTACATTAAAAAGTAGTGACAGTCTATTTGACCTTGTTTAAAATGAATATTGCAGTGAATAAAGGAGATTTTGTCAGGGTTTTTTTGGCCAAAGATGCTCTCAAGTGGCTGCCTAATGTTAGTTGCTGAAAGGGGGCATGTTAATGATGAAGTCCGCTTGTCTTTCTACCCCATGGCAGTAAGTGCTAGCTGTGCTGCTGATTTTAATAACATGCTTGATGATGAAAGTGAACCAAGATGCAATGTTGAATATGAGCACTGATTCAATGAGTGAGCCATACACTGCTGTTGAAATAACATTAAAACCTTTCAGCCTCCTCAGAATGTACATGCGCTGTTGGGCTTTTTTGTAGACACCATGTGCGCATTGTGACAGGAAGTGGTCATTCTCAGTGCTCCTGGGCCCAGTTGTTCAAAAAATATAACCTGGATAAGAGTAATCCAGATTTGGAAATCCCATGTCGTGCTATCAAGGATCGGCTAAGTCATCTTACTTTAGTGCCGGTTTTTCAAAGCAACATTGGATTACCTTGATACAGATACAAGCTTTTCAGGATTATCAAATCTGGATAACCAGTGCTCTAAATGGGACCACATATCACAATGTAGGTGGTTTGCCTGCAAACACACTGAAATTACCATATCTTTCCATGAGTGCTGCCAAAGAGACTGAAACAGAGATCTTCAAGATTATACGTTCTTTCCCCCAACTCGTCAAATATTGCCGCTTGGTCAGTGGACTTTCATGTCTATATATTACAGGTTAGGTATCAAGGGTGCATCTGTTGTTGATGTCCTGGGAGGCCATGTTAATTTACACTTGTTAAATCCATTGTGTCTTTTCAAAATACAAATGTACAGTGTCATTAGATGCATACAGTCTTTAAAAAAAACACTTTGGAACTTTTGGAAAAACAATGGTTTGGCTCAACATTCATACAGGAAGTGAACGCAGGGCTCGTGGGTGAAAGTCTAGTGTTTGTTTGACCCATCCACTCCCCCTCCCGCCATCGAGTTCCTTAAATTACACTGTTAGCCAGCTGTTTCAAACTGATGCCACCCAGCGGCGTATCATATAGTACTGCCACGAAAAGATGCCTTATTTTCTTTATCTGTGTCTCACACCCAAATCACCGACCAAGATGCGGTATATGACAACTTTGGAATGAAAACAGGTTGGATTATATCTTCAGATTTTTTTTTTTTCCCCAAATAGAAATAACATCCTTTTTTTTTTAACTTTACTTTTAATTTACTTCACAGTACTGAAAGGGCTCATTGGTCGCCTAATGTCTACTTTATTAAAGTAACTGTCAAACAAATTAATTGCAAAATATAAATAATTATATATATATATATATATATATATATATATATATATATATATATATATATATATATATATATATANACATTTTGTCCCTGAAATCCAACCTGAATCCACCCATCTGCTGGGATCAGGATAACCTGGATATGTTGGATCAAAGGTATCCCGATCCTCCTAAAAAGTTTTGTACAACACATAAGTGAAGGTTTGATCCAGATCAAAACTTCAGAATCTTTTTTTCCCCCCTTTTGAACAACCCATTGTCATTGGATCCAATGCAACAGCCAAAATCAGATCAGATCTCTTCAGAACAACTAGGCCCAGTACTTTTGCTGTTGTAAAAAAAAATATAGGACTAGTCCATAATTATTAAAGTCAGGCTAAATTGTTTGAAAACAAAACAAAACACAAAAAATAAATGAACTGATGGAATGTGACACAAAGTGATGCCCTCTGACCCCTATCATGTGACACTATTGCTGCCAAGAGCTCAGGTATGGTGAGTCTTTAAGTTGTAATGATGAATGAGAAATGGAAGACCCAATGGGCTGTGTCCTGTGAATAAAAATCTCCCTATATTCTTTCTCACAATGCACGGCTTATCACATTTGTATCACGTATTGCATCATTTCATATATTATAGCAGCAACATGCTGAAGCAAAAGAGACAGCAGAGAGATACAAGGAACTGCAGCCTGATTCAGACTACTAGCAGGTAAATGGATGTGTCTAACCATTTCCTACAAAATTTAATTTAAGTCTATAAAATCTGTGCATGGTATTGTAAACAAGTTCCATCTTTAACATAATGTTAAAGAAAGTGTTACTCTGTGGGGGGGCAACACAGAAACCTTCACTGCAGAGAGAAGTATGCAGAAGTATGGTTGTGTTTACTGTAGTAACAGAGGCTAGCAGGACATGGTGGGCTACCAGCTGTTGTGCTACCACAAAGTTATTTCACATCACTGCTAAGCCAGAGACACTCATTAAAGTCAGACCTTTGTGTTAGTTGCATAGTGAGGGGTGTCCAGTGGAGAGTTTGCAGTCTCTCCAAACTTGGACTGTTGTGAACAGTATTACCTCATATATCAGAGACTTGGCAGTCGTCTGCTGGATGGCATTGCATTGACAAGATATGCTGTCAGAAAATCAAACCCAGCCACTAACAAGATATTTGAGGACAAAACTGAAAAGTAATGTGACGCATGATGAACAACAATGCTCAAAAATCGACCGTCAGATGCCTGAAGAAAAAAAAAAATCTCACACTGGTTTCAAATAAAGCTTGTCTACATGAGTGAAAGCAAAGTGGGCGAGATCTTATTCAGGATATTGCTTTCCTCTGTGAGTAGTCTGGTTTAGAGGCTTCAAATCTCTCACCTGCAGTGACAGCTGATATGCGTCAAGGGTTGCATTCAGTGATTTTTTTGGGCATTCAGTCCGCTACTTACTAATGAAATCATACTGAGGACTGAGGCAAGTGTGTTTTGAAATGGAGCCATTAAAATGTCAAATATTGCAGTTTGAAAAGGTGTCAGATCTTCATTTCTCTTGACAGTCATGAAATGCTGGTAAAAAGCTACTAAACATCTACATCGCTGTGGATCTGAGAAAAGTATTTGTGGAAAGTCTACTCATTTTATTTTTGATTTTATGAGTTGACCTGATTACCTAATTTTTTAATAGTCAGCAGGGATGGGTGGATAATCAGATATCATAAAACAGGCTTGGACCCTGGTTTAATGAGGCTAAAATAAATGGTTTTGCTGTTTGAAAACACAGCAGTACACAGTGCACAAGTATCTGCTAATGAGGGCCTCTGTTATTAACAAGCTCTCAGACAAACTGATGGGAGAGAGAAGTGGGTGAATCTAGTGCAGCTACTGCTCTCTGATCAAACATGTATTCAAAAGGAGTATTGTTCAAAAGGGAGATGGAGCTTTTTTCAAACTGGCTCATTTTATGTTTGTAGAAGTGCGTGTGTGGTGTTGCACGCCGCTTCCTGCCGGTCCTCGAGAGCTGCTGTGCAGCAGGGTTTTGTACCTGACTAACCAGGTGTGGCTCGTTAGCAATCAGGGTGGAACAAACCTGCCACACACCTGCACCGAGGGGCTGAAACTTGTTACCACTCCATATATATTCCCTGTATATAGCTCACATTGTGGACATAAAGGCAAAAAAGCATACAAATAAAAATCTAACAAGAGATCTAACAATGCAGAGAGTTCAGTTTTTATTTGCCAGTATTTTGGCTTGTCTTATTTTACACTCTAATATAACAGAGCTGAATTAAATCTGTTATTAATGCTCAGAGCAAAGAAAAATATTTGTAAAACTCAGCAGAAATGTACTGATATATCTTAACAAATGTCTTGGTTCTTCTGTTGTTATCTGCAGACCCCATTAGGACTTTTTTTTTTATTATTTCAATAAACACCATCTTATTAAAAATATGCCACCAAATGGCTTTGTGAAAATTTTTGGAGAAATCATAGTTGTCCTGCCATTATTTTACTAACGGTATTTTTTTCCAATCCACAAAGTGCTACGTTCTTCTACTGCAGTGGTCACAGTTGCTTTTGTCGCAGGACTTTGGTAGGACGAGTCCGTCCAAGGAAGGATCCTACAGAGGCAAGGCATCTTTTTTGGAAGACTGCGGTGCCAGCGGTTGCGTGTAGATAGGATAACCCCAGTGTTTTATTACCTGTCTCCATTGTTTGACGTCAGAGTGATGGTAAATAGCTAATGAAATGGCAGATCAATCAAACATGCTGGTGCTAACTTTAATTGAGAGCATGCTATCTGCTCTCTTTGGATGGTATATCCAGCTGCTCGACCTAACGACCAACGAAGGAGGCTGCTCCTGTTGCTAGCTACCCCAACTACACTACCACGAAAGCAGCGAAGGGCCTGCCAACGGAGGTTCTGGATCCGGCCGGGTCGGACCTCCGTTGGCAGGCCTGTTGCTGCTTTCGTGGTGGTGTAGTTGGTCATTCAGGCGCCTCTGCTGTTGAATTAGGTCGCGCTCTTCTTGTAGATCAGGTTGTTTTTATTTTCCGCACTTCCCTATTCCGGTATTGACTCTGACTTCTGATTGGTTAAAATGGCTTTTCAGTTAGAAGTTACATCGCGACCTACTGCTTTGGCATGTGTATTACATCACATGGGAGCGGGTTTTGCGGTTTCGTGTGGATATCATATTTTCGAAAAACTTTGGTTTCAGAAGTTCAGAGGTCTGTGTGGACTAGGCCTTAGTATTCAGTGAACAGGCTAACGAGTATCCCCAGGTGTGAGTCATTAACCCTCAGCAGACTCAGGAGGTTTTAGGATACTGCGATAATTTTGCCACTCTTTAATGTTGTTGTACAATTTGAACAAATGTGAGCAGTATTTTCAAAGTCACATGACTTTTAGGAAGAATATCTTTGATTTTACTTAAAACAAACACAGATGAAACTTTCATTTCATCTAAATCACAGTGTTTTATAAAGCTCATTATTTGGCAGTGGACACACTGAAAAGTGTAAATCATGAGCTTCTGTTAGTATTTTTAATGCCTGCATGATAGAAACTCCTGGAGATATTAATACAAATAAATTACATATTTATCTAAAAGAAAATTGTGGGTACTTTATACCTGCTGAGGATACACACATGCATCCTTGATAATTCTCTGAAAGAAGCACTCAGTTCTCTGTAGAATTTGAAGGATCCTCGACATTGGAACAGTCCTTTGGAGAGATTTGATGACGTTGCATCCTTGAAATTCAGCCATTTAAGGATCCTTCCTTGACTGTGAGAAACACCCAGAGTTTGTGCCCTGTGTCCCACACAGGGGCGTAAATATAGACAGCGCAGGCAGAGAAGTTGCACTGGGTCCCATGAGGTGAGGGGGCCCATAGAGGGAGTGGGCCCTACTACACCTTCTTACAAACCAATCTCCATCATGTTTTTTTTTTNAGAAACACCCAGAGTTTGTGCCCTGTGTCCCACACAGGGGCGTAAATATAGACAGCGCAGGCAGAGAGGTTGCACTGGGTCCCATGAGGTGAGGGGGCCCATAGAGGGGGTGGGCCCTACTACACCTTCTTACAAACCAATTTCCATCATGTTTTTTTTTTTCTTTTGTTGTAAAATAGCCAGTAGCAATCTGTAACAAAATATGTTATAAAATATATGGCTACTCTCCATAAACTATAAATAAACTTTAAATTAAATGAGTAATCCCTTATTTCCATGTTTGATGTGTAATGTAATCAACTATTCAGTTTTTTACCTTTTATTCTGAAAAAGACAATATTTCTACTGAGCTCTTCACATGGCTAGTGAAAATGAATACTCTACTAATACTCCTGTCTACATGCAGCTGTGCATACTCTGGTTAACGTGCCCTTACATGTAGTTTATGTCGTCAAAATATCAAAAAGTCGAACGGCTGGAACCGCTTGTCATTTTGCTTCTTTGCATCAAAATATACGTTTTTTCGAAGTTTCCAACTGATAGCAGACTTGCTTGACCATGTGACCACAGCCTCCCTCTTTCATTCATTCATTCATTCATTCAATTCAACCACCTTCTTCCAAAAGTCAGCGTTACAATATTTGTGCACATCCAAAAACTATTCATATCAAAGTCTCTTTATCAGGTTTAAAAGTAGGTGTGTTGTCTTTTCTTTTAGGCGTGCACCTCTACATCAGCCTTGCAACTGTTGCCAAATCGGTACAATATATCCACGGCGACACACGGAGCTGATTGTATATAGACAAGGCTGTGTGTCGCAAACTGCCGTAAAAAAAAAACAGTTTAGAAACATACTTGTAATGCGCTGTATACGTGTCCAAAGAATGCTGTTAAAATGCAGCAAATACTGGCATGTCCCACATCTTTATCAGAAAATGTTAAGTTTGGAAAAAGACCTCATTTAGAATATCTAAACAGAATATGCTGTTTACATAACCCGTATCAAATCAAGAATATTGTTGTTGTTTTTTCTGAATAATACTGGAATATTAGAGTGCATGTAAATGAAGCCAGTGTTTTTTGATTTTCCAAATCTTGTTGGAAAGTTGCTGAATTCTGACCATGAAAGTGGTCACAGTGCTTTAGATGCCATAAGGGATTTGATAGGAAAACCTGCAATGACAGAAAATGTTGCTTAAACACTGACGATTGTGCAACCTTGCAGATGCACTCATTAAAACAGTTTTCTTATTATACTGATCAAAACTGTAATATGGATGTTTTCTTCAAAACATATTTGCCACGGCATATAAGTAGTGTACAAACATGTTGTTCTAAGGAGGCAGGGCTGCAGGTTTTCACTCCAGTCTGACTCCACCAGGTGATTTCACTGATCAGATGTCCCTCAGGTAGAAGGCAGGAACTAATCAGTGAAATCACCTGCTACGCTCATCGATTGGAAGTATCACCTGCAGGCTGTTAGCCCTCCATGGCACATGCATGCCCATACCTGACTTTAAAGTGCCTAGAAAGCCCATTATGACTTCAAAATTAAAACATGAAGATGGTTTTGCCACTCACCCAGGATACTTTATCAGTTTGAATCAATCGCATTTCCTGGTGTTTGATCCAAAGCATGAGCATAAAGTGAATCAGCCACAGAAGTCAAACACAAAGGGGAGTTTTTTATGGACACATAACAGATTGTTCTTAGTCTTCTCACAAGTAACTCAGCCAAATATTTTCAACTGTATGTGTTTTGGCTGATGTGAAATTATGTATTATCACAACCTAAACAGAACTGAAAATCCCTGTTTTAAACCTAAACCCTTTTCTAAACATGAATTACATTGCAAATCATTTGTATGAATTTACATACTGAGGATTAAAGCAGCACCGTCGAGATATGTTTTCTGAGCAGATGACATTTCAGAGAAACAAGGTTTTCACCCAATAACTGTGACAATGAACACTTAGGAGTTCAGTTATGTTGTTAGATTTCACTTTAACTGTCTCAGTTCTCAACCTTTTTTGAGTCATGACACCCCAGAATAATCATGTTGATGGTTGCCCCCTCTCCATTATTGCTGGGATATTTCATCTGCAACACCCCAAAGAAAACACATTCAATCATAAACTGTGCACTTCCTTTGTCACTGTCAAAATCTGCACTATATGCTGGGACGTGGTTTGATGCTTTTTGGTGTCTGGATATTTTGGCATGTGATTATTGTAAGCCCCACAGCTAAGCAGACGGGTATTTGTGCTGTGAAATGCTGAAATGAGTATGGCCTATTAGGAAATGTGTGTGTGTAAGTGTGGCGCCGTGCGTAGTGCCGAAACGGAGGCAAGGGGATCGATAGACTGACAGAGGGAACACGTCACGGTTTCTTAGCCTGCTTGTTTTTTATGTTTGTAAATAGAACTTTCGGACCTAATTCCACTTCCCTCGAATATTGTAGCTTCCACAGACAGAAGGGCAACGACATGGAAGAGAAGGGATGGAGACAGAGAGAGAGAAAGAAACCGGCATACACAGCTGTTGCTATGTGCCTCCCCCTGCTGATTTTGAGTTATTATAATGAATGCTCTGATTAATAAATGTAAGTTTTGTTAAGTTTGGTTTAGTTTTAACAGCTAGTACTCAGGTGTTGTCCAGTGTGCACTCAGCACTGATTTTTGATGCGTCCTGTGATTTTTTTCTCTCTGATCCGCCAGAACAGCACCTTCTCTGTGTACACACACTTTCATTCTCACAATCACACTCAATAAAAGCTATTCCAAGGCAAATGATATCACTGGCACAGGCGATGTGATGGAAAAAACAGAGTTGGAGGACTCTACATCAATAACAGAATCGACATGACTTTGACTTGGTGTTCATGACTTGAGACTTGACTTAGACTTGAGATTATGACTCGAAAGGACTTATTTTCAATTAAATATCTGCAATTTTCTAGATATTGAGAAGTTACATTTTGTTTTTGAAACATGATCTGGTGATTGCTGGTGCACTGCATGCAAACATGGCAACCTACTGGGATGCAGAGACCAGGCCAACAGATAAGGCAACTATAATGGAGGGGACTGATCCAAAAGTAATAAAATTTGGATTCAAGGGTCATGTTGTCGATGATAGCAGTAAGGAAAGAACAGCATTATGCAAGGATTGCAGCTCAAAAATCAATGACACGACCACCGCAACATCCAACTTCACCCGTCACCTCAGGACCCACAAAAAAAGCATATGAATGTGTCTTTAGGTAACTTATTAGCTTATTGGCTAATCAAACATTAGCGAGAAAGCTAAGGTTTGACCAGATCATCAGAGTTCCATATGACTTGACTTGTGACTTGAGGAGCAATGACTTGTCTTGCTTGAATTATAGCAGGAACTCAACTTGCTTAATTCTCACAGTAACTTGGGACTTGAGGGATAAGACTTGCTTGTGTCTAACTCCCATCTCAGGTATAAACCATTCCCCTGTCTAAAACGGTTGTTTTACTTGGGCGGCTGTAGCTCAGAGGTAGAGCGGGTTGTCCAACAATCAAAAGATCAGCGGTTCAATGCCAGGCTCCTCCAGTCTGCATATGGAAGCCTTGAGCAAGATACTGAACCCCAAATTGCTCCCAATGGCTGTTCCATCTGTGTGTGAGTGTGTTAAAACTGAGAAGCAGGTGGCACCTTGCATGGTAGCCTCAGCCACCAGTGTGTGAATGGGTGATTGTGACTCGTAGTATAAAAAGCGCTTTGAGTGGTTGGATGACTAGACTACTTTTTTCTCCACAGCCATCTGGCAACCTCAGGAACTTTCCTGAGTTTGAGAACCACTGGTCTAAGAGACTGGCATTCACTCTGTTGTATTTCAGTTATTTCCCTCTTCGCTCACTTCTCAACTTTTCTTTTTCTCCCTCACATATTGGACAAAGTGGTAGAAGTGTGAAAAGCTTCAGAATGCAACATGTTTGTCTCTGAATTCAGGTGTTTACCATCTGGGAACACCCAACGTGGCAGCCAAACCCTGTAGTAACTCACAGTACGGGTGTTTACCTGTGTTTGGTGGCTGCCCTTGAGAAAGTGAGAGGCAGGGAGTGGAAGCAATGACAGATGGAGTTGGGAGACAAAGAAACAAACAAGGAAAAGAGGACTATAAGAAATCTCCTGTTATTTAAGCAATATCACATAAGACAGAGTCCTGTTTAACTGAATACTAACACGGCTGTGAGATAACCACGGCCGTATTGATAATAGGTACAATAGCACGACCTCGAGTGCGATATTGCTTTTACATAACAGTTCTAACAAGCATAAACATAACATAACGGAACAAAATAACAAGCGTTTTAATGATTTATTTGGTGCCGCCAAAACAAATAGTTTTGCAGCTGGATCGACTGTTGCCAAGCAACGCACAAACATTGTTGTGTGTGTTTCCATTTATTTTGCAACCAGTGAAATAAGTCACTTTGGTGGCATATGTGTGATGCCACAATGCATTCTCATTCCGACCTCATCACATATCCACGTTTAGTCCTAGACTTTCCACTTTCAGATACGACATCAGAGGTACCCTGGGTGCTTTGGTTGTTGACATTCTGGGACGTTGTGTCAGGTTCTGTCTGTTACATGCATTGTTTTCTTTCAAAATACACTTCCGTTTTCACAGAAAATTTACCGTTTACATACAGTCCCTTTCAAAATAAAGGCACTAAGTCAATATGACACTG
This sequence comes from Epinephelus moara, assembly GCF_006386435.1. Lineage (NCBI taxonomy): Eukaryota > Metazoa > Chordata > Actinopteri > Perciformes > Serranidae > Epinephelus > Epinephelus moara. The sequence continues at coordinate 6,421,499 of NC_065510.1, read as the reverse complement.
CAAATTGACGTTTGTTTTCCTTCAGCAACACATGTGGTTGGGTACAGGAAAAAAGAACAGGGTCTGGCTTTATAATCTTATAGGGACATGATCACCGCTCTCATGGGTGAAAGTTGGTCTTTGTTGGACCCATCCACCACCGCTCTTGCCTTCCCTACTCGGGGTTTTGCTGCCTCTTTGGTTCTTGTCCTCCCGTGTTTCCCCTTGATGCTGCCGAGCACTGTAAAACTATAATGGCGACCGGCCGCGTATCATGCCAACGTTAAAGGACGGCTTTTTTGTCAGTGTCCAACATCACAAGTTACTGCCCAAGCGCTGGATTTCGACAACTTTGGAGTAAGACCGGGCTGGATGCCAAGGAGATAAGAGCTTTATCAGTATGTTGCCTCATCTTCTGATGTCATACGAGCATGCCGGAAGACTTTTTTGTGAAGTTATGTTCCTCTTTAGGGTGCAAAATTTGCAACGATGACCCTTTATGTAGGCTAGTTAACGGTTAACGTAATTAACAGTTCAGAACGCCTGTAAAGCGGAGTGATACATGTATAGTTAAAAGTCCCAGAGCTGTTATACTGTATATCAGCACTGATAAAATGCTTCCCATCCAATCAAATTGCTTGGTCACAATTAACTGTTTTATAAATTTGCAATAATTTAAATTCAACCAGCATATGAAACATTTCTCAAAACTTGTCAATTCCCAACAGATGAAGGTTCAACCAAACATTTTGGCGTTCAAAGCCTTTATCACAGTTATTTGACCATATATCCCTCCTGAGAATTTCTATATCAGATTAAAGGAAAAGGTTTGTTGCATTAAGTCTTATTGAGTCCACAATTTTTCTTGGCAAGTCCCACCCTACTGTGCTAGGATTGGCTAGTACTCATCATGTCAACAATAAGGCTTAGGGCAAAGAAGTCATGGTTAGGGCTAGTACTAGCCAAACACAGTACAGTAGGGCAGGACGTATAAAGAGAAGTAATGTGATCCCCAATCAATCTCTCCTTCATAACATTACAGAAGTAGTGTTCTTAGCTCATTTTTGTGAGATCAGACATATACATATAGAGGCATACATACATGGGAACACGTGGGTGGAAAAATGAAACCAAATTACTTGCTACATTATGGTACAACGTATTGTTTAACTTCCGAGCTTGAGTGAAAAGTCACTGTGACAGACGGTAAAATATGCAAATGGTGTGCTATTATGGTCGAACATGTTAAAAACAACATTGTTCATAATGAGCAGAGAAAAAAAGGTGTTCAGATTGAATGATGGGCAGTTGGCATCTGTATGTGGCCTCTGTCGCCCACAGTTATGACAGTATAATTGCAGTAAATCTGATGTGGAAAGCTGTCAGCTCGTAAACCTGTTGCCTTAATTACATCAACTTTGCTTAAAATCAAGGTGTCGGGTCATGGTGGTTATCATTATTGCTACAAAAGACTAACAGAACCTGTGGGCAGGTTGTGAAATGAAATACTGACAATTAAATTGATGTATGGAAAGTGGTACAATAGCCATGACAGCAGTTTTTAATAGTATAAAAATGCAGAGAACTGTAACATTGGCAATGTGAATGGGAAATGATATTATTTTACAACATATTAATGTAACTGTAGCTGCCCTTTTTAGCTGTCTGTGGTTGAACTGGCTCCCACTTTTCACTATTTTTTTTCCCAAGTCAGAACTAAATAAGCTCAAAGTGTCTTGGGAGTGTAAATTGCTATTATTACGGGTACTTTGGTGACGATGGTACTCATTTTGTGTAGTAACCTGAACGCTATCTGCCCTGCAATAATCCAACATTATTTTTGATGATCTGCTACCAAAACTTTCCAACAGACATTCTTTTTTCCAAGGGGAATTTATATTTCTTTTAATGAGGGGTTAATAAAATGGAAGGCAGAGGGCACAACTGGAGACTGTGCTCATAAGACAGAGTGAAAGAGAGACACCCAAGTTAATGCAGATGGACGCAAAATTAGTTTACTGAAGAAGAGGAAGTGTAGGCAGCATCTGGGAAGGCTACACAGCAGCACAATCTACAAAAGCAGATTTTTTTAGGCCACAGAAACAAGTTGTGAACCCAACACTGACATTAATTACATCTTACTATATAATAAGGAAAACTCTGACTGTGTGTCTGCGAATGAAGCAATTTTACATCAATTGGCCAAAGGGGGGCGCTATAGCAACCGATTGAAATTGCAAACTTTGAATGGGCATATCTCATGCCCCGTATGTCGTAAAGACATGAAACTTTGCACAGAGATGCCTCTCCTCATGAGGAATAAATCTGCCTCAAGAACCCATAACTTCCGGTTCTACAGATTTTCAGCCATTTTGAATTTTTTGAAAAACACTTCAAATCGATCTCTTCCTAGGAAGTTTGAGCGATCTGCATGAAACTGGGTGAACATAATCTAGGGAGCAATATCTAAAGTTCCCTCTTGGCAAAAGTTGGAAAACTTACTAAAACTGAGCTTCTATAAGGCAATGAATATTGCGGAGGGCGTGGCTCATCACATAAAGGTGTATAACATCTCAAGGGTTTCACCCATCACCACGCAACTTTGTAGGCATATGACCACACATAATCTGAGGGGACCCCTCCATTATTGACCCCATCAAACAAAATGGGGGCGCTAGAGAGCTCATTTCTTATCTAGGCCTAACCGCCATATCGATTTATACTAAACTTGGTAGATATGTAGAACAGGACGCCTCAAGGTGACTGGAGAAATTTAACTCTAATTGGCAACTGGGTGGCGCTATAACAACAGAAAAATGCTTCAAAATGGCTAAAATGCGACCGATTGCTGTGGCTCCCCCTGTGGACCAATGTTGTTTTTGGGTTTTTTTTTCAAATTTTTGGTATGACTAAGTCATGGTATGGTATGCTGTACATAATCACGGAAACTGTCAGTGTGTCATTCTGTCAGTCAGTCATTCTGTCTGTCCCATGTTTTTCTACACACTGACGTGGTCAATCTATGTGAAACTGCACATAGGCATTGAGGATTGGCACAGGTAGAAGGTGACAAAGCTACCAGTGGGTATGGACTAGTTTAAGTTAATATAGAAAACTTGTATCAGCCTGCTAATGGCCTGAATCGAGCGACAAAAATTGTTTCTAATTGACTCTATGTTGACGATACTGAGCAAGGACCAGACAGAAAGACAGCTGTATAACAATGTTTTGCTTTGCTGACATCTACAACATGCTCAGTGATGCTTTGGATGTTATGGTTATTGACATTTGTAGTCCAGGAAGTCTGTCTTTTGCCCTTCTTACTGGATCAGCTTTACACGTCACACAGGTTGTGCAACAAGGCAAGCTATGATTGGTCAGAGTTCTGTACGTAAAATCTTAGCACTCAAATGTCTTTTTTTTTATATATACTTTATTAATCCCCGAGGGGAAATTCAATTTTACACTCTGTTGTCAATTAAACACACACATGCACAAACTGGACCTATACATGCACTAAATGGAGAGATGTCAGAGTGGGCTGCCTATGACAGGCGCTCCGATGTTGCAAAAAAACAAACAAAAAACATTTTGTTCTATTAAATTTATTTTTGTTTAACAGAGTTCCTTTTATAAATTGTGTTTTGATAATCCTGAGACTATGTTGTTTTTAATTTTGCTACAGTTCCAGGTCTTCCAATGTGAAGGGACTGGTAGCTTGTAAAAGTCGACTTTTCAAGTAGCCTAAGCAACAACGTCAGAATTTATCACTCTCTGCAAGAACACTGTATGTAGGTAATTAGTGTGTGTGTGTGTGTGTGTGTGTGTGTATGTGTGATGGCCAATGTGCCTACAGGGAGGCTGTGCAGGGCTGATTGGGTTGGTGGCCTGCTCTCTGAGAATCTGCTGTAATGGTGCCAGGATGATTTATACTAGGCTTAAAATGGCTGTTTCTTGAAAACACACACAAGCGCGCGCACACACACACTTTCTCATGGTCTTTCCTATTTTTTTCTCCCCCCTGCTCCGTCTTTCCCCTCATCTCAATCTTTCTCCCTCACTCTCCTCTCCCTCTATCTCATCCTGGAAGGGGGAGTGAAGGTGATTTTGGATTTCTGTGATTCTTTCTACTTTCTCCTCTGTGACATTTTAATCTGTTCCTCAGTCACTCACTGACCTTTTTTCCAACCTACCCTTTTTCCTTTCTTTATCCTTTCCCCCTCTCTTCACCTCTTTTCTGTCCCTCACTTTGCTTTTCCTTCCTTCATCAATCCTCTTCTTTCTACTCTTTAAACACACTATGGTTAGTGTTTCATTTTTTTTTCTATTAACACCTGTTTCACTCAAGTCGCCTGCCACTCTTACAGTCTCCTTCCTCCCCTCTCCTTTTAGTACCATCCTTTTCCCCCTGTCCATCCCTCTTTCTTTTCTCCCTCTTGGTATTTTACACAATGGCAACTGACATTTCTGGCTGATGCCGTCTTCTTTTCCCTCTTGGCCTTTTTATGCCACCTCTCTGTGACTCTTTTTTTCCTCCTTTCTTTTACATTCTTTTTTTATGGCTTCTTTTTCCGGTCCATCTCAGATTCGTCTTTCTCCATTCCATTTATTCCTCTCTCCCACTGGACTCATCTCACAGGAGGAAACCTTTGGCTTTCCCTCTGGCTTTTACTTGTTCACATCTCATTTTTTTCCTTTCTGATTCTGAATGTCCTCGGCTTGTCACTCCCTGTGTACATGTTTCTTTTTCCCCTTCTCCCAAAAGGCTTCTCTGTCCGTCTCCCTTTTTGATATCCTAAACTCTTTTCCTTGTGTCATCCTTATTGTCTTTTATTTGTTTGTATTTCTGTCTTCTTTTCTATCCTTGACTCCATCCACTTATAGACCATTTCCAGGCATCTGTCGGTCGCTAAAAAATGCCAGTGTTGTTCCGGTCCGGTCACTGCTGCACAAATGCATCATTGGGAACGCTCAAATGGAGCGACGCCTGCGAGCTAGCTCAGGCAGTCAACTCGAGCTGCACTGATTCATACACACACATCATACATCACTCTCCATATGTCATCTACAAAACACACCCTCCCAATTTGTCCGTCTGTTTAAGCTGCACAATCTTCCCAGCTCTCCCTTTGCATTGTCTATGCTGCTGCCCTGCATCAGTACTGCTGCCTGCTCTTTCAGCCCCACCTCCACCCCAGCATCCACCTGCAGGCTCCGGCTGAGGGGGAATGTTTAACCCTATGGGCCCAAGGCGTTTTTGGGGTATTTTTACTGCTTTTACTTTTAAGCTCATATCACAGTCATTATAAAGGCTACATACACATGCTATATCTTGTTTTTTTCAGGACAATCTGGGCTAACATTGCCATCATTCCATGTCCTTCTATGTGCCTGTATTTTATATAAATTTTTATATCAATGAAAAAAACAAATCCGTGTTACTAAATTCTTACATTTTTACATGTATCTCACCATAGCAAGTTGGAAAATGACATATTCTGCCATATATGAAGAGGGGAGACTCTCTGGAATCTGGCAATATAAGAACCATGATGGTGGGACATTCTGTC
>NC_065510.1:6395460-6415599 GCF_006386435.1 Epinephelus moara | reverse complement strand
ATGACAGCACAATGATGTGTGTGGTATCATTGGAAAGCTCTGCTCCTGCGCTTTCATGTGATATGCGTGGCATTTCTGTGCGAGCCTGCATTCGCGAGTAATCCATCCAACAGTAATGTGTGTGCAAAGCTGTATGAAAGCTCTGTTATACATAATTTTAGTGTAACTTTATCTTTTTTTTTCGCTGTGAAAATATTGGACTACAAGTGCTTGGTCTTGTCGGAAAGCTATGATTCAGCTGTTTCACGTGATATGCGTGGCTTCTCGCTATGATGCACGGTCGCGGAGAAAATCCACAGAGAAGAACAGGTGTGAATTTGAACGCACTATGCGTCGTTCGGGCCCATAGGGTTAATCACTACTCCCCAATATCTCATGTAACCATATCTACAGGGAGCCGTGAGGCCGGAGTCTAGACGCCAAACTCTATGTTCTGCTGTTGAAATTAACATTAAAAACACTACTTGTCTGACTGTCCTTGTGAACTGAGATATACACTATGGGAAATCTATGGGGAGTCTAAATTAATTTGAGGACCTTGCTGCTCAATGGTGGGTTGTCTCCTTTGACAACTTGATGATAGAAATAATATAGTCCAGTGCCTCCCTAAAAAGATGAACTACAGTAAAGCATGAATTATCGCAATTTTTACTGTTGGCTTGTGAGCGTTAAGCTAATGTTCGCTAGTCAACAGTCTACAGAGGGAAAGAGGGCCATGTGCATTTGTGTGTGCTATGTCTATCTTGTCATAGTCATTCTCCAAAAACTGCAAAATTTACTTGTAATGAAATGAGTGCTACAGAACCTGTTGTTTCCTGACAGTGTCCAGTGTTTTCCATTTGACTGCTGCAATCCATCCTTGCACTGCTTCATTTCTTTTTGGAAGTGATAGACTTTTTGTGCCTCGTCAAAGGTCGAACAACAACCATTGAGCAGCATTGTCCTAAAACTAATTTCACCATTTCACACAGTGTATATTTCAGTTCAGGAAGACTAATGTTCAATGTGTTTTAAAAATCTGTTTTTGTGCAGTAGTGGCTGAATCGGAAGTTTGAGTAACAACAATGTCGTTGGCTAGATGCCTTGAGATGGTCTATAGACGCTTTTCGTCCATCCCTCTTGCGTTGTGTCTCTGCTACATCAAAAGTGTTAGCAGCACCCTTTAAACACTTCACACAAGTGTTCTGTTAGCCTTTGTAAATTAGTAAGTAGCAAAAATTTAATGGAAAAACTTATATTATTAAATATTTATACTTTTGACTGATAAAAATGTGTTTGCGATGGACTATATATGTCGAGGAATGACTTTACAGTGTTGCTGCGCTGAAAGACCACAGGCATATTTACACAGTAAATCCTTCCAAATGGTTTCAGCAGGACTGGTGACACAGAATAGATCTTCTCTCTGACTCCTTGTCGAAACACAGCGCTGCGAGGCAACGGCCAAGCAGTCCTTTCTGTCCTCTGCCCTGTGGCACCCACAAAGGCTGTTTCTAGAGCAGGGATACGACTTGTACCAAAGTAGGGCAGTGTTTGTCTGCAGGCAGTGCTGGGAAGAGACAGTGATGGAAAGCAGGGGACAGAAGGGAGGACTAACAGAGCAAATATGGATTTTGTACTGTTGCATTCATTGTTTTGTGTCTTCTTATTTCAATCTGATCTGGTCTCAGTGGCTCCTTGGTTTGAGTTTACCTTTTGTTTTCTATGAATCAAACTCCATTTTCACTTCCAAGTTTTCTTTCCAACTCTTGTCTGACACTGAATTAAAAACTATATATACACTGGTCAAAGGCTGGTATGTGTATAACATGTTTTTTTTTTCTCTACTGGCATATTTTGACGTCAATGGAAAATGTACAAGGTGAGTTAGGTTTAAATATTGATGTCTTAACTGAGATTCAGTGTTCTTCTCTCTTCTGGTGGACATGACTACATTACATCCAGTGTGCTACTAAACTATATCTTCCCAGTATGCAGAGACTTGTTCACACAAATCTACTCTGAGAACATGTTGGAAAAAGTAAAGTGATCCATATTGTCCAGAGCCCACCTGAGAAGAAATACAACTCACTGAGGCAGAGGCTCAGGCTGCTCTGATACCACCCAGCTATCCCTCTTGGCAGTAACAGCACCACAAACCAGGACAAAGTAAGAGCCGCTGGAAGTCAAACTGGAGCTGACCGTCAATGCTTCATCATTTCCAGTGAGTGTAGAGGTGTGGTTGAATTTATGTTGTGATGTCTGGGGACCAAAATTTAATCCAGGACAAGGTCTAACAAAGCTGGAGTTATACTTCTGTGTTGAATCGACGCCATACCCTACGCCGTAGCCTGATGTGCACTTCCCCAGGAATGTAATTACACGTTACAGAGATGCAGACCTCCTGTCTATTTTTTTGGAAGCTGACCATTTCCCTCAGTGGAAACATTCATTCATTTCGTTTCCTTTAATTTCACAGATACGAAACAATACATTGTGAAGACAATAAAGCCTCCACAAAATAGCATTTTAAGTATTGTGTGTGATTTATCCTGGCTTCAAATGAGTAGAGGAAAACTTCCCTTCGTTGCCAGGCTCATTTATACAATGTAAAATGCCATAGGCTTGTGCTAAGCATGTTGTATTTGTGGAGAAAATGTGTCCAGCAAAAGACAAGTGCTTTGTCTGGGAATATTGCAAGTTATAGTGAAGCTGATTTGTTTACTGGTGTATGAGTTTGTCGCTATTTAGCAGTGTTTAACATCTGTTTTCAATCAATTAAACTTTACAGCACTTCACAGAAACCCAGCTGCCGACTAGTGTTTTGGGGGTGTAACTGCAGAGTGACACAGACACACCATTGTGCAGGTATAAATGCTCATAATGGCGTATGCTCTGTAGAGTTAATGCATAAGTATAAATCTTGCTATTTGCCAACACCATTTTGACGTAGAATTCCGACAACAGATGACGTTGCTATTTTGTTGGTTTTAGGTTGTTAAGCAACCACAATTCAACATCTTTAGTGAAAATGTCTGACCTTATCCACTTGTTCTATATGTAGTGAGTGGTTGCAGTGCAAAGGTGTAGTGTATAGCCTTATCCTCTCTTATCCCCTGTCCTATCCCGTTTCTTATCAGCCCCGGAGGGAGAGCAGGGATTAACAAGTCCTGGAGAGAAGAGGGAAAGTACAGTAGAAGACGAGGGGGGGAACTTTAATACCTTGTAAATTCCACACTCTTATCTGGTTTCTAGCTTTGTATCAGATCTAGAGTTTGCACACTCTGTATGATTTATTTTGATACCAACTAGGTCAAGAGGGAGCGAGAAGAGTGGTAGCAGAGGAGAATACCTACATCAGTAAAGGATAAAGAAAAACTGGGCAGATGGAGAATGAGGGGAGTGGGTTAAAAAGATGATTTAAAAGTTGAGGCAAGGGAGCGTAAAGGAGAAAAGATGGGGGGGTGGGGGTGCAGTGCGAAAGACAAAGACAAATCAAGAACTATAGAAACAGAAAATTGCGGGATCGTGGTGATTAAGCTGTTTCTTCGCCAGTCTGACGTCAAAATACCCCAGGCTCCCAGGGTGAGACAAAAGCTTTCTTTCTTTTCACTTTCAGGCCTTTAGTCAGGTTAACAATGCTCTGATAAAACAACACTAAGCATACAATGGGCCCTCATGATGGGTCCAAAAATAAGAGCACTCAAGCTCAAGTACTTCAGTGGCAGTGCTCAGTGGAAGTGAGTCATTTTAAGTTTTGGAAAAGATTACACCTGCGTGTCAACCACAGGCCTGTCATTATGGGCTTTGGTATTTAATTCAAGTCACACTGAAAAAGGAAAGTTATGCCCTGAACATGTTAGATAACTTTCACATCATATCATACAACAATCTCACAAAAATGTGCAAGATCAGCAAAAGTGGTCTGTTGGTGATAAATAGTTACCAGATGGATTGTCATGAGATTTTGTACAGACATTTGGGGATCCCAGACGGTGGATCCTAGTGACTGTGGCAGTCCTCTGATAGTGATAGTGGACCTTTTCACACTATCAGTTCCTTCAAATTGATATGTGTAGATGTGTCAGACCTTTTGAAAGATTCAGCTTTTGAAGCTATGTTTCCCAAAATGTGGTCTTAGTTCTTTTGTGACACTCCTTTGCATTACCAACCAGCCACCATTTGTATGTGGGTAGTAAATGAGCTGAAAAATGGGCCCTATATGGGATTGTCCAAAGGTTCCATTATGGGCCCTTGCAAAGTGCCCACACGAGTGGTGTTACCCAAGTGGACCCGAGATAAGATGCCCATTTTTGGCCCCAACCCACTTGGTACCCAGGTAGCCCTAGCAAAGCCCATGTGGGGCAGACGTCCCAGTTACCTCTGCAGCCTTGACCTGCATTCATGTGGTTCATGTGGTTTATGGCTAACTGGTCTGTTTCCTTTGCTCTTCATTATGGTATAATAAAATAAAATACAATAAAACACATCTTCTTTGTAGCGTCCATGTTGTTTCCACATTACAACTTAAAGATCATGAACACACCTCAGTCAGAATGACCATCCAAGTGAATGCACCATTGTCCTTGGCTGGCAGAGGTCTCAACTCAAGTCTGATTTAATCGTTTTTTGTTCAGTCACTGTAGCAGGCAGCGTGAGCATACCCTTTAATTACAGCCAATGGGAAAGTAGGAAAAGCGAGAGATTCGGACATTGGACAGGCTGACCCGGTACATATCGGGTACTAAAAAGAATCATGCAAAAAGACTTGTTTGTTCATTTTCACCCATCACTATCCTCTGACTTTTTGTCTAGTTGGTCAAATGTTTTGCTTCTCCTGTGAAATATCTTAACATCTACCAAAGTGATTGCTACATAAATTTGTACAGACATGCATGGTTCCCAGAGGATAAATTCTAATGGCTTTGGTCCACCCCTGACTTTTTCCTCATTAATCTTTGTTCTGTCTGTCTGTCTGGCATTAACGCCATAATCAGACTACAACTTTTATTTGTTTTTTTTTCCCTCTATGTGACCATGTCAGGTTAAAAAACATACAATTAAAGTGTAATGACAAACTAAATAAGAATATGGGGTCTATATGGGTGTGCATTAACCAAATATAGTGACCAAATTATTATGGAAATGTGTTGTGTGAAGTTACAACCTGCTCTCAGCAGGTAAGCAGTGGACAAACTCATTACCTGGCACCCAGACTGCAGTGTCCTGCTGAATTGAAATTGCCACTCCCTCTCCTGTGCCTCACTGCCTACCGCAGTGCAAAAGAAGTAACTGAAATATCAAACTGACACAGTCAAGGTAATAAACTCAGTGCACCCCAGGAGAATACCAATTTGTCGGTGTGACACAGCGTTCCATGCCCTACATTAACCCTTCATCTCTGCAATCATCAAGTCATAATTTCAAATTTTCCCAGTACTTTGGTTTGGCCAAATACCTGCTAAACTACTGACATTTCAATCAGTAACAGCTCGACTTTGTGTTTGGTGCTATTGGAAAATGTTAGCACTAAGTTAGTGAACATGGTAAACATTATAACTGCTAAACATGAGCAGATTAGCACTGTCATTGTTGGAAATTTAGCATGCAATTTAGCACAATACACAACTGAGCCTAAGTAAAGCCTCAAGGGGCTGCCTGCTAGCAGCAGTTCAAATGAATGACATCACAGTGATGTTTGCCAGCTGATCTCTGGGTACACTAAAGAGCAACAGATTGTTTCATTCATAAATCCAAATTAAGACAGCGTTTTCCTTTTTGTGTGTGATGATTTTTTAAAGATGGAGAAAGACCGAGATCCACAAACTGACCGTTATCATATTCTGTTCACCCAGGGATAGTTGACTGAGTTGGCAGCTGCCCACTACACCCACGGCATCTACTGTTGGACACTAAACAGCCTTCACTATGAGTGTTGAGATCACAAGAGACCATCTTGGTTTACGAAAGGTCAAATAAAAAAATGGAACATTTTGCCGATTATCCCACACACATATTCTCAGTCTGTGGACTTGAGCAGTCATCCAGTCATGAAGAGACTTTTCAAACTTTCGACTACGACCCTGAATTTCATACTTTTTACAGAAAATGATATGAATATCTACTGTATGAAATGCAAACCCTGGATAGATGTGAGGTGTAAACGAATATGTTTAGAATCCTACAAATCAACATGGAGAATAAAATCTTTGTCTCTCCTCCTGTCAAAACAAACTAATTACCACCAGTACAGAAAATACATTGGCTTTGCTAGCAAGACATGAATGTGTCTGTGTGAATGCATCCATTCAGTAGATCACGTAGCCATTGACTGCTGTTGACTAAAGTTATAAAGTCTTTTTTTTTTTTTTCAGAACAGCTGTGTGATGAAGATAATGAAAAAGGGAAGTGGGAATGAATAAATGTTGGCTTTGTAATTGTTTGAGTAAGATAGGAATGAAAGGACACGTTCAGACAAAAGATGGCAGGTGATGGTGAGGTTTGAATAGAACTGAAAAGCAATGTACCAAACAGGTAGACTGACTCATATTATATTCTCACAAAGAGCACATGCAAATGATGAAATATGTTGGCTGACTCTAAAGTTTCTTTTGTCTTTTTGTGCCACTCTTTCACACATTAAGAAATGTACTGTTAAAACTATAAAGTGTCTGGATGTGAAGGCATATTTTCTCTGCTTTTATTATGTGTTTCATTGTGCTTAAATGTTTCATGAAAGGAGTACTTTTTTCTTATTTTTTCTGTCTGCAAATGTCTACATCCCACATATTTTTTGTATGTAACGGGTTGGGATATTTAGTGTAGCACTTAACTGTTCTTCCTCTTGTTAATCCTACCAGAAGTTTCTGATGTCTGCTGATGACAAGGTATCCACCTGTGCTCCTTTAACCTTTGGGATGCCTCAGGGGTCAGTTCTTGGAGCCATTTTATTTTTTATCTCATATGCTCCTATTAATCTGTCAGTTTGATTGTGGTTTTTTTTATCATTGCTATGCAGATGATACACAACTCTACCTACGCATTAATCCCAGTGACCTCTCAATTTTAACTACTTTGCTCAAGTGGCTGGCTGAGATTATTACATGGATGTATAAACATTTTCTTAAATTAAATCAGAGTAAACTGAAGTTCTGTTATTTTTGCCCCAGATCAGGTCTCTAAAAACAGCTTTTCACTTTGGGTCATTGGCCAATAATAGACAATCTTATTCCTGCCAAGATGCTATTACTCAGTCACAGTTATTCCAAAACTCTGCAGCAAGACTACTGAAGAAGACCTCATATTGCTCCCACATTACTCAATTCTTATGTCACTGCATTGGCTTAATTTAGAATTCAATTCAAGATCCTTCTCCTCACACATAAGGCTTTAAATAATCTTGCTCCAGAGTAAATTAGTGAACTACTAATACTGTATACCCCTGCTAAGACCCTTGGGTCCTCTGAGCAGGGCTTGCTAGTTGTACCTTGCTCAAGACTGAAGACATGAAGGGACTCTGCATTTGCTTTCCTGGAGTCACAGCTGAGGACCAAGCTTTTTTCTTACTGATTAATGCCTGAATCAGGTGCTCTTATTTGAGCTGTGATGCTATTTTTTTAATGTTATTTTCTGTTGTAATGTTTGTGTTGTACTTTTTTTCAACCTCTTTCCTGTTGTACAGTATTTTGTAACCCATAGGGAAAAAAATGTACTAACCTGTTGGCCTAAATCATAACTTTGAATTGAAAAGCTCTTTTCTGGCTTTTGCAGTTGATGTCCCTGTCAACAGGTAACACCACAGAGGCTTGTCGCCTCTGGGTGTCAACACTGGCTGCAATATGAATGTCAAAACCCTGGCGCGAAGAGTGTGAAAAGTGCATACTTGGTATAATCTGTGGCAAAGATTCATCCCAACCTCCTGACTCAGCGAGCCTTAAGCCATATTTACACTGAGCAAGTCTTACACATATAATTTATGAATCAACCCTGGTCTCTGGTTATCAGCATTATTGGAATTTGAAAAGTAATTTGAGTCATCTAGACACAGGGTCAGGATTTTACATTACATTCATATCTATAGGCATACACAGGAGGCACATCCCCCTCAGTACATGCATTTGTCCTCTCCAACCAAAACATGAAAGTAGTAGGAAAAAATATTATTTCTGAAGAACCACTAGAACAGACTCAACAATACCTCTGGTAAAGTAGGTGGCAACATGCAACCTCAAAAACAACGGTTGCATGCTGCCATAAAATGGAAAGAAGTCGAAGTAAAGGTTCGACAGATACTGCAGAGAGAGCTGGCTGCTGTTGCAGGAAGAGTCTTGTGGGAGGACTGGAGTAAACCTGGCAGATGCTGCTCTAATACAGCCGCTAACCCAAACCTAGTGAAGGAATAAGATAAACCAAAAGGCGAAATTCTAGTCTTTTAACTGGAGTATTAGGTCTACTATGACAAAAAATAATAATCTGAGATTTTGAGAACTGAGTATTAATAATATGAGAAGAAAAGTTGCAATATTCAGAGTTAAAGTCATATTTTGACAATTCAGTTGTAATTTTTTTTTTTTTTTTTGAGAAAAAAGTTGCAATTTTTCCTGAAAAAAAATCATAACAGAACAGATCTTTGACTTGTAACATTTGGGCTGCACTGTGGTCCTTGGATTTTGTGCTTTCCTTTACATCCATGAACGTACTGAAGACATTTCCACCACAAATATGTGCATGGAAATTGTAGGACACGAAAGGTCTGACATTCATATTCTCTGGGGAAGGAGTCCAATATCACCACCTAATATGTGTCGCCCGCCCCAGTACTGAAATGGACCCTATGCCTTTCCGGGTGTTTTTGCATAGTCCCTTTTAAACAAGCTGAACTCAGTCCTCTTAATGTATACCAAAAATTGAACCACCAGAAAAGGTTCCCAATTCTTTTTGTGTTCACATTGTTGGTTCATTTGAAAGGGGACTTATGAAGCCCCCTCACTTTCAGATGAACTTAATATAAGAAAAACCTTAGTGTTTCTGTGCTGTAGACTGTTGCTGTTTCTACATTCCACACCTGGAGACGTGCAGTTTTGTCCATGGAAGCGTGGACAAAACTACTCCTCATCCTGCCTCCTTGCAAGCGTTACAGGCCGACATGGTTTGGTCTGTTTTTTCAAGTGTCCCAATGCAATAGCATGTGATCTAGAGGGCTAAATACAATGGCGAAGAGCAAAGCGAACCTGGTGTGCTTTGTGTTCACACGGCATAGGTTAAGTGAACTACAATGCAGACTTGAAGCCAATCAAACTCAGACCACCTCCCGAGATGTTCTGAGTACGGTTCGCTTCAGAGGGGTCTGAGTTCTGTTGGAGTGTTCACATATGCCAAAAAAAATGCAGAGTCACCTCTCGAAGTCTGTTTAGAGAGCTGAAAAGGACCAAGTTTGAAAACACCTTTAGAGAATTATTAGCCTGGGTCTAGTTACACTTAAAGGTGTATACCACGTTAGCCAAGCATCACTTGCATTCACACATTCCTTTCTGATACGTTCACTGCTCTTTCATATTTCTCTTTCCCTCCTGTATTCTTTGGCTGCTGCTGCGATGTTTTCCTAGTGTTCAACTTTTCACCTTGAGTCAGCAGCTCAGTGTTTTGATAGTCCCACCTTCATCCCTCTCAGTTAGATGTTCAAGCCCCTCTGTCTCAACACTTCTTACCCAGCACTCGTCACTCACCTGGAGAAGCTGACTACTTTGAAAGCATCAAGCCTGAGGCGAAGGTGACTGGCAGGCATAAAGCCAAACTAGGGCTTCAGGAAGACAGAGGTAAACCGAACCAATCTATTAATAAAATCCCAATGCTTGGTTTGTAAAGAGATCCTCTGTGCTTCCTGTACACAGGTTAGGGTTTCGGTCTTGCTTTTGCTTGTTAGAGGGATTTCAAACACTTTTAAACAGACCTAAAAGAAATTCGTTGGAAAGTAAGGCCATGGGGGTAATTTTGATGTGGGTATGGATTGAGACGCAATTCCAGGAATTTTAATCCTATGAAAATATTAATACTGTGATACTTCTGCTGCTAACATACAGCATCAAATATAATGCTGGAGACTGTTTGTCCTACTCCATATTATACAATCAAAATCATGTCAAATACCAGTCTGCTATAAATAACTGACCTGAATCATACTAACCCACACCATGCTAACGATCAGAGTTGAACTCCTGCAGCTCAGAGAGCGATCGGCTCCGGATGCATCTCGTTAGCACGGCCCACCAGAGGCCTGTGCTACTTCAAACACCTCCATGCGGCTGCTGCTACTGCTGAGCCTGCTGCCTGCTGCTGGCTATAAATAGAAACCAATCTGCAACCCCACCTAATGAGCACAATCCACTTCAGACCTAACTGTCAACAACCAGCCAGTGTGTGTGTGTGTGTGTGTGTGTGTGTGTGTGTGTGTGTAAAGATTCAGCTGACCATGCTGTTTTGATCATGGGTCTGCTGCAAATCACTGCTCTGCCAAGGGGTAGGTGTGTGTGTGTGTGTGTGTGTGTGTGTGTGTGTGTGTGTGTGTGTGTTTTTGTTGCTATATATAGATGCAGCAAATTTCCGAGTTGCCTTGGCAAGAAGACGGCAACATGACATGCAAATTGCCCTCTTTTTTATGTCTCTCTCGCTCCATCTTTACTCTTGCTTCTTTCTTCTCTCTCCTCTGTTTCAAGTCTCTTCTTTGTCAGACCCCCTCTCCTTAACTTGCTCACCTGCTGACCTGTCTTACCTCTAAAGTAGGAGTGTGTGTATGTGTATTTCTGTGCGTGTGTTTACGTGTGTGTGCAGTGTAGTCAGTAGCCTACTTGCAGTTTTTTTATGCAAATTTGTTTGCTTTGATATGGAAATGTATTGTGCGTTTACATGCAATGTTGTAAGTATTATACCTCACTACACTGTAATATATTGATGTTAATCAATAAATAATAAAATTAATAAAAATCACTATTATTGTGACGTTAAATGTTGAGTGTTGAGACTTAAAGCCGCAGTTGGTAACAACTGCAGCTGGTAAAGTTTGAGACCCCCACGCAGATACAGTTGGATGGGACCACACCAAGCACCACGCACCAGCTGGACCAACTTTTCAAGTTTAAAGCCGAACAGCCAACTAAAATATGTCTCTAAAAACATCTGAGGTAAGAAATAGGCAATGCAGTAACAGAATCTTGATTCATACTTGACAACAACAAACATCGACTTTTACCCGAGAGAGCAGTGTTCACATCCCATAAAGCCAAACCCTGTTCTTTTTTCCTAACCCTAACCACGTGTTTTTGTTGTTGAAGAAAAAAAAAACATCAATTCACAGTGTTGTACCCACGTTTATTTTGAAAGAGACTGTATGTAAATGTAAAATTTCTGGTATAAACAGAGTGTATCTTGTGAAAACACAATGCATGTAACAGAACTTGACATGGTGTCCCAGAACATCAACAACCAACACACCCAGGGTACCTTGCACGTTGTATGTGGACGTGGAAGGTCCATGACCAAGCTCGTCAATATGTGACGAGGTCAGGGTGAGAATGTGTTTGCATTAGGGGTCGTAAAAATGCTGTGCCAGATCGGATGCTGGGCACTACGTTTGTGCCTTTTTCAGCCAGCTTTCAGGAGCGCAGCAGCAGGTTGATTCTGAAGTTGCTAAGCAACCTTAACAAAGCACCGTATCATAGCCTGTTTACCTGAAATCTTGAGTGCAGAGCTGATCTTCTTCCAGGCACTTTTTATAAGTGTGTGGGCCTGTCATCAGTGGGATAGATGTAAAGCTCTGGCAGCTCTGCACTATGATCGACTTCTGCTCCATATTTCTCACAGATCAATATTTATGGAAGAAGGGAAAGATATCTGTCAGCTGTGACGTGTTGTTCCTCGTCACATGTCACGCGGTGAGCGCTACTGCGTTCCAAAGTTTAACTCAGTTTATGTCAGGGTGCCGCCTCCCCGCCCTGAAATGGAAACGTGTGCATGCTGCTCTAGCATTTGAGCATGCTAGTTGCGCATCTACATTGAAAACAATTTATTTGAGGCCACAAAAAAACGTGCCATGTGAGACTCATCGGCTGTGTTAAGGACTCCTTATGTCTGATTGGTTGTTGCTAACCAAGCTGGGGTTTTATCCTAACAAGTGCCATTAGTGGCAGTGGGAGGGGAGAAGGACATGTGTCCATGTGTCTCACGTACTTCTTTCATAATATAGAGACAGTTCCAGCAAATATGACATTTAATTAGAATTCCTATATGATAACTTGTTAACATACTTCTTAACATAGAGAAAAAGAACGTTATATGATGGATTTTTTTTTCTGCTAAAAATAAAATTAATTATGATCAAGGTAAAATTACATGCTGAAGATTTCTTTTTTCCCTGCTATAAATAAAGTTCATTATCATGAAGGTTCGTATTGAGTGCACTTCATAACCCCATGTTCTCATTTTGAAACAACATGTTCCTCACGTCTTCATACTTACAGTAATATGACAATGGCTATAACTTAACAATATAAGGTTTTTTAATCAGTTGAAGAGACTTGGGCTAACTAACAGTAGAAGATAATAACTAGTCAGTTCTAATATCTCATGTACTGTACACATTTTTATACATTAAATACACTGACAGTTTAGTTACAGTCTCCCATCTTCTATAAGCCACCTTTTCTCAAACACATCTTCCCTAGTCCTTATTTTGTGAGTCACTTTCTCCATGAATTTTACTTCTTGAATCACATTTTTCAATTTTATTAAATCTGGATGGGTCAGTTTTTTTCCACCCTTTGGTTATCTGTTTCAGTGCTGTGGTTCTCAGGATTCTGAATAGGTATTTTTCAGCCTGACTAAGAGTAGCTGGAGGTTTTCCCAAAACATTATACTCCATCCATCAATGTAAACACTTTTAACCAATATGTATTTAATACTTTACACAGGTAGAAAATATGTAAATAGTTAGCACTATCTTCTCCACAGTTCCCCCAGCATTGAGAGCTTGTTCTCGTATATTTTGAGATATTATTTCATATTCCCTGAACATGTGCCAGAATCTTAAAAGTCCCTTTTCTGCCTACATCTCTCCTTTTTAGTTGCACTCTTTATTAGCCTTTCCCAAATAGCATTCTGCTTGTTTTTAACACACAAATTGAACCAGGCAAGGTACTATCTGTTTATAGTGTTGCCCCTTCATTTTGTTTTTGTACAATCTCTTCATTACATCCTGAATGGATAATGCAATCCAAACACAGTTAGCTGTAAAGGCTACCAGATATTGAATTTTCCATGCAGTCTTTCTGAATTACAAATCAGCAGTGTTCATGGCACAAATATAGTACTACATATTTATTGCGCTGTATGCACAAGGAGGGAAAATTGATTAAATAAGCCACTGCTTCTCCCAAAAAATGTCCAGATCCTTAGGTAAATCTATTTCTCTGGAGGCTGGTGGATGTCGATGGTGAAGTGAAATTTCCTGGATCTCGAATACAGTTATGTATAGCTGTGATAATATCAACAGACGTGGTGGCGGGTACACAAACAACCCACACACTCATCATTCGGCCACAGTTTCTCTCTTTTAAGAAGTCTATAAAGATGAATAAGAAGGCTGTAAAAATATAGGGCAATGGCTGACGTGTACTGATCTCAAGTTCATTGAGTTCAATCAATGAGTTCTGCATTGCAACTTTAAAAAAGATCCAAAACTTTGGACAGAATTCTGAACTAGGTCAGTCAACTCACTATTTTTAGGCAGCGGCAAAACTTGTGCTTTAAGGTGAAGTGGCTTGAGAGGAGAAATGACCCGAGGTGGGTCTTTCTTGTCTGTTTGATAAAAAGGTGTTCTGGATCATTCCTCATTACTTGTCCTAAAGTGGCTTTAACGGAGCACACATCCCCCAACACATGAGTGCAGAAGGACATCTTTTATCAGCTGAAATGGCTTAAAAGTTTCTACAGTGTACTGAAGTCTGTATTTGCCTCGGGCGTCTTCTTGGTGTTCTTTCTGACACTTCCAGTCTAAAGTAAGTTCAGTTCTGCTCATCACTTCTATTTTGGTGACATCTGATCAGCCATAACTTGCT
The DNA here is from genome assembly GCF_006386435.1 of Epinephelus moara. Lineage (NCBI taxonomy): Eukaryota > Metazoa > Chordata > Actinopteri > Perciformes > Serranidae > Epinephelus > Epinephelus moara. The sequence goes on along the minus strand of NC_065510.1, from coordinate 6,401,512 downwards.
GATGGTTGAAAGCCCTCTGTCTTCCTCTCTCTATCCTTTTCGGTGTTGGTTTTGTCTTCAACCTACACTAACTAGAGCAACCATGGCTCAGTAACTGCAGATCAATGGTGTTGAGCTGCCTACTGGGAGCGACACACTGGGGGCCGATCCACACGTCAGTCGCACCAGGGAATATGACACAACAGAGGGTGTTTCAGACCAGGTGACAAATCCTGTCATCTCTTCAAGGGGAAAAGGAATTACAGAGATCAATGTAAAAAGAGACTCGCTCTGAAATGCTATTATTGACAGGGCAGGGGGGTCATTATGCCTCATTTGCATTTCTGCTTTTGACATTTAAAGTGGTAATCTGTGAGATTCTGGCTTCTTTCATTTCGGCAACATTGTATTAACTCCCAAAAGATCACGTGTCAATCAAATACTGAGACCAATATGGCCTTTGTCCTTTTCTTTCTTTCTTTCTTTCTTTCTTTCTTTCTTTTTCTTTCTTTCTTTCTTTCTTTCTTTCTTTCTTGGATTGGATTGGATTTGTCTGTTACGCTTTAATAATTAAGTTAACTGCCTGGTTATTCTTTGCTGTTGGCTGTGCTGTTGCAATGCAGATGGGTTGGTCAGTTGGTCCACCACTTTGATCCAGAGTGAAATATCTCAACAATTATTGGATAAATTGCCATGAAATCTGGAGCACATATCCATGGTCCCTGTTGGATAATACTTAATGACTTGGCTGCTCCCCTGACTTTCCCTCCAGCAATACAATCAGCTTGACATTTTTGGTACAGAGTCAAATGCTTCAACAGCTATTGGATGCATTGGTATTGACATTCATGTTCTCCACAGTATAAACTGCAATACTTTGGTGATGAGTTTCCATCTACCTCTATCCTCAAATCAAATGTCCAACACTTTGGTTTATGTCCAAATACCTGCAAAAATAGAAACATCCCCGTCAGACTCAGCTGCACTTTGTGTTTGGTGCTAACTAGCAAATGTTGTCATGAATGCGTGCTAACAGACCAAACTAAGATGGTGAACATGGTAGCATTATATGTGCTTAGCATTAGCATATTAGCATGCTGATGTTTTTCTATTTTTAAAAGATGGATTTCAAATAAAAATAAATATATAGCAAAATGTATTTATATAAAACTATTGTAAATATAAATCAAACTTATAAAATCCATGCTAGCACAGGGAGAACATGCAAACTCCACACAGAGTTTAAGCCGTGTTTGAACCTGGAACTCCTTTGCTGCACCACTATGCTGCCCTCTATCAGGACGTATATTAGTGTAACCTATAGGTTTTCCTCACCCATGTCTGTGTTGCTCTTCCTCTGAGTTTGTCATCCTGGGAAGATTATCTTATTATTTGGTTCATGCTCTTGGGAACTTAAAGCTGAGGCAGTTTTACTGTTGGCAGCATCTGGCAAAATCCCATAATAAACGTTATGTTTATTGTTATTCAAGTGGACTGAGACTTCATGCTCACTCTGTTTTCAATCTTCAGAAAATCCAGCCCTTGAAGTGAGACTTTGGCCAATCCCAGGCCTTTCCAGAGACAGGGTGTTTCTATTGACTGTTCTAGAAATGCAGATGTGCCTACATGTCCCTTCAGGTGGTGAAAGCCTGTTTCAATGATGGAGACTCCTGCAGAGAAACTGCCTACACTGCAACGCATCCCAAAAAAGAAAGACAGACTTATCTAAAAGAGAATCTGAGAACAAATGACAGACAACCTCAGGAAAACAGTGGGCAGCAGCTGTGCAGACAAACCCTCAGTCAGCAGCCACAGCAACCCAAATCCAGCCAGGGCAAACCCCAGCTGCAGAGTGGGGTTGGACAGTCCCCATTGCCCACCGTATCTGCAAACTTTCTGTTGCTGCTGTTGCACAGGTGAGACCTGACACTGCTGCTGACCAACAGCCAACTGTGACAACTGAAGCTGGTGGATTTGTGCTGGCTGAATTAGAGCTGCTACAGCCACTTAGCTCCTGAGCTGCTGCCTGCTCTCCTCCTGTTGAAGCAGTTCATAGCAGTGGGGAGCAAGGTGGGGGAATCGTAAGGTGCTTGCTAGCTAATCTGTGTCTTATTAATGGTCTGATAAACAGAGAAAGAATTAGAGGCAAGGAGGGGCTGAGTGAAGTAAAAGACAATGGAATATGATTAGATATATTAATGTATGGGAAACTCTGGGTTACTGTATGAAGCCTGTGCATATGCCTGGGGTCATGCAGTGGGAGGGGCTTAGGACAGATGGGAGCAAGAGGAGGGTGTATTTTCAAACTCTGGCATTTCTGTTTTCCTTTTCCAGATTTCTGCACACCCAAGCTTAAATTTCTTTCTGGGATTTCAATCAGTTTGTCCTAATGATTGCTGGCAGGTAAACAAAATCAGAAGCATACATATGCGAAATGAGATCCTGTAATTGGAATTATTGTCCAACATTTCAGCATTTTTTTTTTTACCTGACTGTAAGGTGCAAATATTTTTGATAGAAATGCTATCTTTATTTCAGTAAACTCAAAGGTCCTCCAGTGCTTATCTAGTAATGAAAGAGCGCAAACTTAATTCTGCCTTGTTTACAGTGGAGACACTGTGACTACACAACCACCTGCAGGTTGCACAGGAGCAGAGATTTGCTCTTTCATAGCACTGAGTAAGCTGTGGCGTCAGTGAAGCATGCAGATTCTGTGACATTTCCAGGACATGGTCAGTTATTCATTGATTCAGGAGGGGATTTTCATCCTGCTGAAAAACAAAACTTACATGTCCACCAACACGAGATATTCAGAAATACAAGCAGGACATTTGCAAAACATCCAACACAAAAGCATGTGAAATACAAACGCAGTAATGAAGGCATGTCATTAAAATTAGCTTCATATGAAAAAGGCTGAATGCTATAGCCTCAAGTACTAACTCTCACAGGCGCATTATTAATCTTATCGAACAGACTGCAGGATCAGCACCCCCACAGCAGCAGGTCTCCTGTGTGTTTTGGTCAAGGACGCACTGACTAAGATGGACGCTCTGGCTTTAGTGAGAGCTGACCTGATGATCTCCAAGTGTGCGGGCCGGTCACTTTACCCACCTGAATAAATTTCTTTCTGTATCAGTCAGTGTGCATCGTGGCAACACTCTGAACACAAAACCCCTATAGATGTTACACAATGTCCCTTATGGTGGACAAACTATAGTGTGCGTCTGTGTAAAGCAGGTGTGAGTCATTTTCATTCATCAGGCTGAGCCTCTATAGAGCACAAAACAATGGGAATAATTACCTCGAGTTTGATGTCCTCAGATCGTCTGCCAGTCGTCAGCGATGAAAGACTGCAATAAACAGAAAAGCAAAAAAAGAACAAGTTGAATCAACCATCAGTGCCATCATGGAAGAAGGGGCAGGTCCCTGCCTGACACAGAACGGTGAGTGGAGGATAATTAGAAAAGAGAGTCCCTGATTGGTGCATTTGTCTACATCAAAGAAAGCTAAGTAGGATATGAGGCAGCTGGGCAGGCTTTACATGGATCCACAAAGCAGCAAGACACAACCATAGAGATATTGCATGGAAATATAACTCGGCTGTAAAGATTTTCTCCAAACAGGCAGCTCATATAAACCACCAGCTTAAAAGTACCATGTGACATTTAGCAAAATAGCCTGATGTTGCTCATTATCAGGAACATGTCAGTTCAAGCTGAAAGAAGTTGAGGGGGTGGCAGTAGCTGAGTGGTTAGAAAAATCAGCCCATGACGTGAAGAGCATTGGTTGGACTCCGAGGCATGCTGGGAAGCTCTGGGAAAGGAGAGTGAATGTGTAATTCGGAGTGTTACTTTCCTAAACAAGCACCATCAGACTGCTCAGCGTGAGACTGCAGCAGCAATGAGCTGCTCCCCAGTATGAATCAATGTAATGGGATCAGTGTGACACAGAGCACGAGGGCAAAAAAAGGCTGAATACACTTTACTTGTCCTCTTTTACTGTATATTCTTTGGAATAAGGAAGGCTGATGAGGTTAAAATGTTTCTTAAAAGTATATAATTAGTCTTAGGTTGGATTTGGCTGTTAGATATGTTAGCTGTGAGTGCTGCAAAAAAGTGTTGTGACAACTGTCCATGGTGCTGACTCTAAAGCTAATCAGGGACTGGTTTCTGCATTTAAGTCCCAGTCACAGAAATTAAGCATCAAATAAGCAATCAGAGCAAACTAAAGGGGAGAGCAAACAGAACCATATCTTGAAGTAGAATATGTCTTTTTACATTTCACCAACACTTGTCAACTTTAACAAGAAAAGCCAAAAAAATTCAGGGAGCTAGAATTACTGCTTTGTGTTTCTGTTTCAAGTTATAGTTACAGTTTAAATACATGTCCGTCCAGACTCATGTTGACAATACTTCAAATATGAGCATGCTGCAAAGAAGCTACATATTCTAAAACATGAAAACGTCCAGAAAAGTTAAAAGTATTTTTGCAGAACATTATGTGACAGTGAAGTTAACCTTTGACCTTTATATAACGTCATCATTTCATCCTATGAGACATTTGTGTGTACTTTTGTAATAATTAGCAATGAATTCTTGAGTTATGGCCAAAAAGCATTCTGTGAGGTCACAGTGACCTTGACCTTTGATCGGCAAAATCTAATCATCCTTAAGTCAAGGCAGACACAGGAAATTCCATCAGGGCCATGAGATATTGCATTGACAAGAATGAGTCGAGGTCACAGTGACCTTGATCTTTGACCTTCAAAATCTAATTATTTCATCCTTGAGTCTAAGTGGATGTTTGTGCCAAATTTGAGGAAATCCCCTCAATGAGTTCTTGAGATATCATGTCCACAAGAATAGGATGAACTCAAGGTCACAGAGACCTTGACCTTTGACCACCAAAATTCAATCACTTCACTGATGAGTCCAACTGGATGCTTTTGCCAAATTTTAGGAAATTCCCTTGATGTGTACTTTGTGTGCATGAGAATGGGATGGAGTGTAATCAATGAAAGCATGTGCACTCTCAGTTAAAGAATATTAAATGAAAGCAGCTGAAACTGTAATTTGACAGGTAAGCGCTGAGAGCAGTTGAATTACATTTGAAGAGTAAGAGTCATATCATAACAAAATCAAGTGTTACAATAACATGTAATAGCGGAAATCAGTTCAAGCATGAGTTAATCCCACAGGTTTGAACTTTCCCTGCTGTACATAAAAACAACTATACCATCCCCTGAATGCAAACTTTACATTTATAAAGAATACCTGCCTGATGTAACTCCAATTCTCTCATCTAAAAGCCACTATGAGCAGAATTTGCATGTGATTACAGCATCATTAGATGTTGTTTGTTGAAAATTAAGATGTTCCCAGCAAAAATTGGTGCAGTCTTTATGTAGCATTCAACCCATTCATCTTCATTCATCTCAGTTAATCTGTAGGATTACTAAGAAGAAAAATAAAAATTGTTGCTTTCTGTGAATTAACTTTTCCATTGTTCACTTGTGTCTCCATCATAAAAACATCACTTGAGCCATAAGTGACATACCTGTATGCATCAGATTATCCCAAATTTAACAAACTCAAATCCTTTACTTGTGTCAAGGAAGGATATCTGATAAACCAATCCAAAATAAGTGCCAATCTTATCAACGCGGAAGTGCCAAAAACTGCAGTTCCTCTAATGGCCACTTGAGGCTGGCTTCAAAAGTGAGTCCAATAGACCCCCTTGTTAACCCTGTAAAACCCACTGTTGCAAATTTACAACATCACTTTTAACAATTCTAAAAAAAGGCCTGCAAATGTTTTTTTTTCTCAAGACCACATTTACATAGTTAATGGGTCCTGTTGTTTGTCCTCACAATGCTATTGGATAGAAGAAGTGTTTATAGGTCTGGTCATCTGGCCATGAACTCACTCTACCTGCAAACTTCCCGTTGAGCTCATCTCCTTTTTTTGCATGACTGGATTTGTCAGGATTAAAGTAAGTAAAATTCCTTAAATATTTTTTTTTGTGTTTATTACAATGTCTAGAACATGTACATGTTTAGTTATTTTGGAAA
>NC_065510.1:6377537-6394571 GCF_006386435.1 Epinephelus moara | reverse complement strand
GATAAGTAGAGAGCATAATAGGCCAGCCAGACAGTATTGTTTGAATGTAGTAATCCACATTGAAAGTGACGGAGGAAAAAGTTTTGTAAATATATTTTTTTCCAATATTTTTATTTATAAATGCTTATTCATAAAACTATGATTGCTGTGTGATTATTACTCATGATATATACTGTTATGGGGCTAAGTAAGCAATCAACCCTGCAAATGAATACTTAAATGTTCTGTATATCTGTTCAGACAAAGTGAGTACAAACACAGAAGTTCTGCTCCCAACTTTGCCCAACGTTGCAAATTTACAACATTTCCCTAAAAACTTACTAAAATGTAAAAAATTTGAAAACTCTTTGATTTCTACATCAGAGGCCTCCTAAAACAATATCTGAGAGGGCAAAAAAAAAAATTGCTCATTTTTTTCTATATCTGGGTCTTACAGGGTTAAAATGCCCAACAGCAATAATGTTTATAGCCTGGTACAAAGAATGGTTTTGGTCTCAATAGCTAATTTGACAACTGTACAGTGGCTGAATTTTTATTTAACTCAGTAATTTAAATGTTATCAAGGCTTGCAGTTTTGCATACTTAAGGGCATGGCCGTTTTGAGTGACAAGCAGTTGCTGTCCGTTGAGAAGTTGCTACCAAGGCGACAACGTCAGGTAAGCTAATTAAACAATGGTGTAACCCAACAGTCACAGAGTATAGGTGTCGCCTTAAGAAAAGATATGTTCAGTATTTGGTTGTACTAAGAAACCCTTGAATGTTCAGTTTTGAAATATGGTTTAAGCCTGTTTTTTGCTCGCAAATATTTGCATTGGTTACCTCTGATCGTGTCCAAATGTGATCACCTTTAGCTTTAAAAATCCAATGTCTTCTAAATGAGAGCCCACAAACTAATGGGTGATGTCACAGTGGCCATGTCCACTATTTCATACAGTCTATGGAAAGATATGAGACAAAGTCATCGGGGAGTCTCATGCTCATACTTAAAATCCCCTGGTGATGACTTATAGTTTGTGTCATCACTGTAGGGTGTGCGTTTGTCGACTTCTGTTCAAAGTTTGGCATTTAGTCACTGGATTTGTTGTCCTGAAGGTTAGCCTTGGAACAGAACAACTTATCAGAGAGGGACGCTGGGAATGGATGAGTCTATATGGGAATCAGTGATCAGCCATCAGTCAACCGCCATCTGTCAGGTGATCCGTCAGTTAGACTGAGTGGAAGTAAATGCTGAGTTCATTTGTCTTCTCTGGACTTAGATGTGAGCTTGACATGCCGGCAACTTGAGCAAACACAAGATGAATGGAGATGAATGGAGAGGAACCGCACGGATAGACACGCGTTGACCCACACACACACACACACACACACACACACACACACACACACATTCTGCAGACCTTTCAACTGTAATATCTGCAGAACTACAGCTCACATTGGCAGGTGATCTGTTACAATTACTGCCATTGTATTACGACCTTGATGAAGTTACTCGTGAAAGAGTGCTTATAAAGACTTTGTGTTTGTGTCTGTGTGTTCTTTACTTCTACAGGACATTTAGTGAGGTCCAACTTTAAACCTTAAAAGTGCAGAGATTTTGGGAAAGCGAGGACGTTTCGAGGACATCTTCAAAGTGCTGCTCAAGGCATTAAAACTTTTGGAGTACAGTATTCAGTTAGGTTAAGAACAGCACATTTTAACTGCACTCTCTGTGCATGTTGACACACACAAAAACACACCTAAAACAATATAGTTATCATATCAATTTTACACAAGCTCAATTTACTCAACACAAAGAGTGCAACTCAACTTGTGAAAACAGTTGTAGAAAGTGTCTTGTGGATTTGGAAGACTTTCCCAAAGTAAAAAAAAAAAAAAAGGCTCACAATGCCATCAGGGTTATTTCAACTAAATCCCAGTTCAGACCAAAGATTCACAAGGAGGTGAATTGAAACTTACAACTACATGCACTGCACCGGTCAGTTCACACCAATGCAACTAGACGAGGCGGTATATCATCTCCATGGCAAGACTCTTAGTACTTCTAATCAAATTTCCAGCTTTACAGGCTTATTTTGTAGCTGAAAATAATTTGTAGCTTCTTGAAATATGAATGAGGATAGTGATAGTAAGATACTTGCTACAGCTGCATTTCTAGTAGTGATGAAACAGCGAAAACATAAACAAAACAGCTTCAGATGGATCACATTAGTGACAAATATGTGAGGATAATTTGAATAACAAGCGCTGATTAATCAGTCAGTGAGTATGTTTGTGTGACATGTCCACATACAGCGAGAAGCAGCAGGGTCCTATCATCCAACACTACAACCCCGTGTGGATGGAGACCAACATACGTGTCAACTGCCACACGAGTATAAATGAGACGAACTCAGGTTTGGTGGGGAAGGAGGGATGTTGTCAGCCATGGCAACCAATTAAACATAGCCAGTGGACTTTGCAACAAGCCGACTGGCTGTTGAAACAGGTGACGTGCCTTACGTTCTAACCCAGCTGCTAGTTGAGCTGAGATCATACAGTTCACACTGCTGCAACTTTTACCTGCAACTTTCTAAAACATTCGTTTCATCTTGTTGCAAATCTTGGGTCTGAACTGGGCTTTAGGCTTCAGACTTGAGCTTATTAAAAGAAAGACTGCATGATACGCTGGAGGTGTGGGGTTTGAAGGATGTGGATATTTAGGAGGCAAAGGGTGGTCTAATGAAAGACTCTATGAAGTTGCATTATGGTAAATGTAGAATTCAACATTTTTGGAGGTTGACCCATTCCAGGGATTAAAAGTCAGAATAAATTGGCCTCTACAGCTTGACCATTCTTTCCTAATTTGTCTCCTGTGAATTCCCCAACTTTACAGTAGTGCACCACTTAATCACTGGAGTACTCTTCAAAGCTGCAATGATGTGAACTTAGCCTCTGGTGGGGTCAGGCAGGAGAACATCATAAACCAGACACAGACAGAAATCAGCATTAATTTGGAGTTATGTTTCTGGACACTTAATGCTTGGAAGTCCAATATTAACACTTCTTTTAGCGCTGCCTAGGATTCTATCAACTCTCGAGAAAAAAAAAATCTGTCTCTTTAGCTGCTACATGTTCCACTTTATTGATCAGCTACGAAGCAACTTTGTGTGTCCACCGTTTGGTAATGGACAGGTAGCGTACAGGGGCTTATCAGAGCTTGAAAAGAGCTGCCTCTTGCTGATGGAAACAGAGTTGAGAGTGCTGAGAATGGACCGTGCAGTCTGTGTGTTGTAAAAACCAAAATAATGAGTTAAAAGTGGTTAATAAGCTCCTGCATCGTAGGATGGTAACTCTCTGTGTGTCATCTTTACACGTGACCCCTTCCATATTACATATAGCGTATTGATCCACCACTTAACATTAATAATATACTTGGTATTAGACAGTCATCAGTGACTCATGCTTTAACAGCAAAACACACAGACATGTTTTCATCTCCAACACAAAAATCTCTAGTTGGAAACTGGTTACATCAGGGATGCTCAACATGTTTGCCCAAAGGCCACTTCTGCATGATGACAGGAAGCCAAGAGCCAGTTAATAAACAAACATTAATATTTATCAGGATATATAATAAATTAATTGCCTGTTTCCAACAATTCAGTGTTTGCTGTCCCAACTCAGGCAAATCCAGTCACAGCAGCCCTGTGCAGGTCATGTGTATGCAGGATTTAAGGACATTTGGATCCTCCCCTGTTTGTTTTCAAATGTTTTATTAACAAAAGCTCTACTTTTGTGCTTTTTGGCACAGGGCAGCACAGTGGTGCAGTGGTTAGCTTTAGCTGGGTTTCCATCCACCTATTTTTATTCGCATTTTCAAGAATTGCAAAAAAAACTTGAATGGAAACACCAGAAATTCGAAGAAAGGCTGAAATATCGCAAAACATTTTTTACGCTTGGAGGGGATGGAAAAGTCAGCGTATCGATATTAGGAAAATGCGACTTTTGGCAATGGAAACAGATTTAGCGAATAGACGATGACGTAGGCTACCTACCTAGTCCTTTATGCGCCTACGTTCCCATACACACGGACAACGACGCGGTGGTCCCCTTCTCTCAATTTCTGACCGTAGTACACTGGTCAGTGAGTATAGTCTTTCTCATTTCTTTTTCAGGACACTTACGTACGCTGACAACGCTGATATGAGTGTGATGACAGCTCTCACAATAGCCAAGAAGTTCCCAAGGAATCTCTCCATCTTGTCGTAGTCATGGAGGTGCCGGTAGTTGTTTACATCAGTTGTGCACATGAGACGCTTTCAATGATGTCATCTCACGGCGCCCTCGTCTTCTACAGGTGTTCTTTTGCATTTTTATTTTTATTTTTCACGAGAAGCACCACCTACTGCTCAACCTGTTGACTCCCAATACGTGCAAAACAATAATGAATGGAAACGTGCATAAATCGCATTTTCTTTTGCGCATTTTCACAAAATTTGCTTAAAATTTGCGATAGATTTGGATGGAAACCCAGTTATTGTCACCTCACAGCAAGAGGGTTCCCAGCTCGAATTCATGGTGCTGGGTTCGAACTCTGGGGTGGAAAAGTCCCTCTGTACAGAGTTTGCATGTTCTCCCTGTGTCAGCGTGGGTTTTCTCCAGGTACTCCGCTTTCCTCCAACAGTCCAAAAACATGCAGGCTAATTGGTGACTAAATTGTCCGTAGATGTGAATGTGAGTGTGAATGGTTGTCTGTCTCTATGTGTCAGCCCTGTGATCGTCTGGCGACCTGTCCAGGGTGAACTCTGCCTTTCGCCCAATGTCAGGCTACAGTCCCCCACGACCCCTAACAGGATAAGTGGTTATGGAAAATTTGAGCTGGCTGTTTTCATGCATTTGTTTTCCTACAAACTAAATGCACCAAAGTTTGCACATGTCCAATGCAATCAGGGGGCCAGTAATTTGTGTACTGTATAACTCACATATTTGGGAAAGCTGCGGTCATGTGACCAATGCGCTGAGGAGTAAACAAGTCCTGTAAAGGCCTTTGCACACTGAATCTGTTTTTTTTCAGATGCAGTTTTTTAATCCGTCACCCGAAAAGTATTGTTAGACACAGAAACCTTGCACACTGATTCCGATGCATTTTATTGTTCTATTCACGGCGAAATAAAAAGACACATATCCTCCTCTGCCTCTCTCCACCGGGGTTACCTATCTGGCTGTCACCACTCTCTCCCTGTCTTGCATTTGGCACCGCAGCTGCATGAAGGGGCCGAGCTGTCCTCCACATTTTGTCTGCGGTCCACATCCTCCTCCTCGTCTTCACCATTCACCTAAATATCACTATCTGACCTGCTGAAAGTGAGCTGTCTGAGTTATGAAATGATTCTGTGCGCCCCGTTCCTCTGTCTTGTCACAGCTGTGTCCCGCTGCCACATTTTCTTTACTGATTCTTGGTCAAACGTCTCTAAAGGCTCTGAAGGCAGAAAATTGAACCTGTTCCGTAAGTTTTAATAACACAAGAACGTTTCAGACTCCACGTGCAAACATGATTAGGTCTTTGGCCGTATTTATTTTTGGATCTGCGACAATTTCGGATGAAAAAAACAGACTCAGAAAGGTTGAGGTGGTGGATGGGTCACAAAACAAAGGAGACAGGTGTCAGGAACTGTGTGAACTTTGAGTCATTTTAAGGCATGTCATCACCGTGTATCTATTCCTAAACCTAACCTCAGGACCTTTACTTGCCTACACCTAATCTGCATAACTTTACGTTAAGTGCGTAACGTCATTCGTGTGGCGCGAATTTGTAGGATATCATCCAAACTGTTGTATGAGCATACATTGAGCTGGGTGCTGTGAGCATGAGAGAGAACAATCTGCCATGAGATTAGCACATTTCAGAATGGCAACCATTTCTAACAGGAACAGAAGTGCACCAACACACCTTAAATTCCTCTGCCAAATCCACATACTTGGCTGTTGTTGCCTATTGTATCTAACCTCTGTGCTGAAAAGGGTGTCCACAACAAAATGTTGCACTGTTATTCTGAAGGAGCCGGCAGATGAAAGGAGGCACAAAGATAATTTTCTCAGCAGGAGGGGAAACAACCGAGGCAGTCAGACTGTGGCTGAGGTGTGGAGGAGCTCATCCCAGTAAGCTGATGCTTTAGATCATAGCCTGTTATCCACAGTCCAATGGACACCCTACTGCTTCTTCACACACCACCACTCCAGGTACTGCAGCCACCTAAGTATTTTCAAGAGCAGTCCCACCATCTATAAAAGACTAGACGGCAGCGGAAAAAAAATAAAAATGATACCTCCAAACAAGGGTGTACTGGAGTTAAGCTGACATGCTTCAAAGTATTTTTCTTTCTCAAAGTCTTTGGGAAGGACAACTCAGAGAGCTCTGCTGAGTTTAGGGTTTATTTATGTGCTCATATAAGGTGATAAAAAGAGAAATGATGAGAGTAAATGATAACGCAGAGAAAATATAAAGTGTGAAGAGAATATAAAATGAACTTGTCTCAGTGACGACAAACTAATGGAAGCTGAACTGCGTGAAAGAAAGTGAATGTCAAAAACATGAGACAAACAAGAACTAAATCAAAGCATTTAAAACAGAACAGGTGTAACTGAGTTTAAGATAATTATGTAAGGACACATTAAAAGTAACACCTTAATAAATAAGTCGTTACTGAATCTCAGGGAGATGCCCAAATAGGAGGAAAAAAAAGATCTAAGTCATTGCAAGGTTGATGCATTACGAAGCATTATGTTGTAACAAGTTTAAATAACGTGTTCAATCCTTCAGACTGCTTGCACAAACTCTGCTAACCTTTTCAAAAATTCTCTACTTAATGCCACCCCCTCTATCGTTTAGGTCTATTGAATTTAGTTCATTTATGGACTGTGATATCTGTCCCTGATGTGGACACAGCTTCAATAAATCCTTATGCATGAAACAGATTCATCTTTTTATTGATGTTGACGCTCTCATAGACTCTAATTATGTAAATCGCTGACCTGTTTTCAAACAAAGTTCAGCTTTAAGCTAATTTGACAAGACCACTTTAGCCCATTATCTATCACCAGCACAGCGTGAAATGTGAAAATTACAAGCACTGTTAAGGTTGTTTTGATAGGTACCATTGATTAAAGTCCATAATTGATTCATGGAACGTACTTAAGCTGCGTTGTAACCTGAACTGTAATGACATGTTTATGTTGTCCAGTGTGTGCCTCCAAAAGTGTTGTGAGTCTTGTCAGTAAATTATGATGATAAGCGAGTGGTGATCTCAATCAAACTGCTCATTAAGATGCAGTGTGTCAATATCTTGAAAAACAAAACAGAATATGAACATTAGTGTTTGTTGGGGTCAGGGAAAGATTATCATCATAATGAAAATTATAGATAAACATTGCTGTCACACACTGGGTTTGAAGGATTAATCTTCGAGGACTTTGGGCCCATTAATTAGGTACCTCAGCTTACCATCTATTTACTGATGCCCTACTGTGTGACACCATGTTTATTTTTTTTCTCAGCCGTTTTTTGTTAATGTAAAAGGTTAAATGCTGGTGTATTTATCTCTGTCTAGTCTGGCCCTTTTTGTTTTTGGTTTTCTTTTGTTCTTTTTTCAGTGATGAAATTCAAATATTAAAAGATATTAACTCAACCCAATCGCCACACAAAAATGCTGGCACTGTACCTTACTGCAAACCAAGGACGCATTACATTTGTCTGTAATTATGTAGCAATTTACATTTCAACAATGCTGTGGTTAACTTGTTAGATTTAGGCACAAAAACCACTTGGTTATTGTTATAAAAAAAGATGTTTTTGCTCAAAATACCCAGTTTTGGAGGCACAATCTTGGCAACGTCTTGGTAAAAAGACAACTGCTTTTTGTGCTGCTGTTCTGGCAGGAAAAGTACTGATATCTGTGGGGAAAAATGCTTCTCATGCCACTAGTCTGCCAGGAAAAGCTGCAATTTCTCTGTAAAAAAAAAATGCTTTTTGTTCTGCTATCCTGGCAGAAAAGCAATCATTCATTATGCCTAAAAAGCCACTGGAGACACAAGCCCTTTTTAAACAGGAATTGTGCAAATTTGCAGGAAAGCCCAATCAGTCTTCTTTCAGCATTGGCAGTATAAAAACAAAATTGGGGAGTGTGGCAAATTGCCGCCTACCTACTTTTGTTTATACAGAATGCGCCTTTTTCGGGGCAATGGGGGGCGTGAGCAAGTAACAAAACGTGTAGCTCAGCGTGTGACGTAAACAGTGGCGTGGGAGGGAAGCCGCGGCTGGTCAGTCCTTCGGCGATTCTCTCATAAGTCGGCCCGTCCTTCACCGTTCCTGTCATTTGACAGTTAATGGCCTCTTCGTTTGTGAGGACAAGGAGGGCGCACAAACCTCATCAGGTTTGCGTTTCCCTCTTGCTACTAGCTGCTTGCTAATTCCTGCTATCAGCTGTTTCCTGTTTATCCACCACCAGTGGCTCGCACGTGCGGCGTCATCAACAGCTACTCCCACAAGTCATCAACAGCCTCTCCCATGGGGGAAGGCCGCCTCGGTCTTTTTAAACTAAAAGGGGTGCCCCAATATGTCTACCCTACGAGGCGGAAAATTGGGCACCTCAGATCAACTCGCCAATCCGGCTCTGTCAAATCTAGCAGTGTAAAATGGGCTACAGCAACAGGTTACTACAAAACGCCCACATTTAGTGCTTAAAAAAACGCTGGAAACTCAGTAAATCCAGTGGTGGATATTCAGACAATGGGCCCTGAGCCGTTGTTTTGCACCTCTTTATAGTTTCTGTGGTTTTGTGTATTTTTGTAGTTTTGTTTTCTATCTCTTTGAGGTAATTTTGTGTCTTTTGGTTGTTTAGCTCCTTTTTGTTGTTAATTTGTTGTCTCTTGACAGTTCCTCTGCATCTCCTTGTGGCCATTTTCAGTCTCTTCCTGGTCAGTACATTTTGAGTGGCATTTTGCAGGTGAGGGCCTGGGAGTCCCCTCTTACACTTTGGACCCCTGAGCCTGTGCCCAGTAGGCCCGTTCAGGTGTCTTGCCGAGGTGTGACACCATCCACCATCCCCTCCACACAGGATGACAAAGTCTGCTCATATACTATGACAGTTTAGAAGCGTTGATATGATATGTATGAAACGTACAAACGCAACATCTTCATGGTTTGCAAAAACATTTGATGCCAAAATTTTCTTCTGGCACCTGGGCTGCATTAACCAGTCTCCTGTGTCAAACTCATACACTTTACTGCCCCAACAGTCCATGCATGTCAAAACACCTGCACTCATTATTTTATGAAAGCCCTCACATAGGCAGCATGCCCTCATTACACCCTGAAACTTCACATTTTATATCACCACAGCATGTAATTTTCTTTTAAGACTTAATGCACATGTTAATGTCAATGTGGATCTCCTGTGTCTTCTATCAATTTCAAAAGTATCCCTCAGAGTTTGTCAAAGTGTTTGCAAAAAGAAACACAGACTAAATCAGTGTCAACAAGTAAAAGAAGTTTTGTGTCCGCTATAGAACACCTGCCACAGAGCCAAACATCACATAGATACCTGAAGATGACTCCTATCGAGACAAACTCATAAACTGCTGAACGCTTTCGCTTGTTTTATCCCTCACAGAGACGTCAACACACAAACACATACACACACTTTGTAATACTTCACTTCTCAGAACCTTCCTCTGACATTAATCTCTTAACCTTAATCCTTTAGCGCACTTAAACAGGAGCCCAGTGTCTAACCAGCACTTTGACTCACACTTTTGAAGACCAGCCAAAATCTCCTCTTTGATGAATATCTGGCTCTATAATTGATGTGTGGCTCATCAAGGAGGCACAGACCTGGCAACAGATGGAGCTGCTCAGGGTTAAAAGCAGCCCTTTCCTTCCTTATGGGCAAAGAACACTTTAGATACTTCAGAGGTATGTTAAGATTAAGCTTTTGGTTTTTACAGGCTTTCATCAAAATATCAGGACTTTATAGTTTTTCTCTCCCATGCATTTAAAAGGTGTGTTTCCTGCTACAAGGTTATGATCAAAATATCTGCCACTTATAAAAAAATACAATTTTCATTACATATTTTGTATTATTAATTGTATTTTTCAATCAAATGTTAATTAATGTCTCAGCATTTAAAATATGCACAAAAAGGTTAGTGTTTTTTTTCCTTAACAAAAAATAATGTGCCCTATTTACAGTCTAGATTGATATTTTGATTCATATTTAAGATCATTTTTGAGTAATTTCATATGAAGTGAATGGGGTGACCTGTGGGAAAGCAACCCAATCACCAAAAAAATGTTGACATTGTACATTTTTGCAAACCATGTGTACATTGTATTTCCATGTCATAATGTGGTGGATATGTTGAAACAACACTGTGGGTAATGTGTGGTTAGGTTTAGGCATGAAAACCATTTAATTATGGTTAGGAAAATATAACGTTTTGGCTTAATATACCAGGTCTTGGGATACAAAATCCCAGCAGGAAGAGCAGTGATATCTTGGTAAAAACAACAAATTTTTAGGCATTATTCCCACTGGAAAAATCCATATGGGTTGCTACTAAACACCCACTTTAGAAGCCTAAAATGCTAGTGACAAAGCACCAACGGGATGCTTCTAAACATCCATGTTTGGAGCCTAAGAAGCGGCTGGAAAACAGACAGGTTGCTACAAAACACCCATATTTGAAGCCTAAAAAGTCACTGGAAAACACAGGTCACTAAAAAACCATATTTAGTGCCTAAAAGAATACTGGAAAAACCAGACAGGTTACTACTAAACATCCACATTTGGAATCTTAGAGACTGCTGGAAAACACACATGGGTTGCTACTTAACACCCATGTTAGGAGCCTAATATGCTAGTGGAAAAACACCATCAGAATGCTATTAAACATTTACATTTGGAGCCTAAAAGAATGCTGGAAAAAATTACAAGTCGCTACTAAACACCCACATTAGGAGGTGGTGGTAAAACACCAACAGGACGCTAGTGAACACCCACATCTGAAGCCCAAAAAGTTGCTGGAAAAACACAGATTGGTTGCTACTTAACAGCCTTAATTAGGAGCATAAAAAGTTGCTGGAAAACACGAATGGGTTGCGACAAAACATCCACGTTTAAAGCCTAAAAAGTCGCTGGAAGAACACAGACACCCACATTTGGAACGTAAAAGGCTGCTAGAATAACACAGAGTGGTTGCTACAAAACAACTACATTAGGAACCTAAAATGCAAGTGAAAAAACACCATCAGGATGCTACTAAACATCCACATTTGGAGCCTAAAAGAATGCTGCAAAAATAGACAGGTCACTACTAAACACCCACATTAGGAGCCTAAAATGCTAGTGGAAAAACACCATCAGAATGCTATTAAACATTCACATTTGGAGCCTAAAAATCCACTGGAAAACGACAGAAAAGTTGCTAAAAACACACCCACATTTGGTGCTAAAAGAATGCTGGAAAAACAGACAGGTCGCTACTAAACACCCACATTAGGAGCATAAAATGGTGGTGGTAAAACTCCAACAGGACGCTAGTGAACACCCACATCTGAAGCCCAAATAGTTGCTGGAAAAACACAGATTGGTTGCTACTTGACACCCCTAGTTAGGAGCATAAAATGGTGGTGGTAAAACACCAACAGGGTGCTAGTGAACATCCATATTTGGAGCCTAAAAAGTTGCTGGAAAACACAGATGGGTTGCCACAAAACACCCATGTTTAAAGCCTAAAAAGTCGCTGGAAGAACACAGACAAGGCTGCTAGAATAACACAGATTGGTTGCTACAAAACAATTACATTAGGAACCTAAAATGCAAGTGAAAAAACACCATCAGGATGCCACTAAACATTCACATTTGGAGCCTAAAAAGCCGCTAGAAAAACAAAGACAGGTTGCTAAAAAAACACACCCACATTTGGTGCCTGAGAGAATGCTGGAAAAACTGACAGGTCACTACTAAACACCCACAGTAGGAGCATAAAATGGTGGTGGTAAAACACCAACAGGATGCTAGTGAACATCCATATTTGGAGCCTAAAAAGTTGCTGGAAAACACGGATGGGTTGCCACAAAACCACCACGTTTAAAGCCTAAAAAGTCACTGGAAGAACACAGACACCCACATTTTGGAGTGCTAGAATAACACAGATTGGTTGCTACAAAACACCTGCATTTGAAACCTAAAATGCAAGTGAAAAAACACCATCAGGATGCTACAAAACATCCACATTTGGAGCCTAAAAAGCCGCTGGAAAAACAAAGACAGGTCGCTAAATAACACCCACATTAGGAGCCTAAAATGCTGGTGGAAAAACACCAACAGGACACTGCTATACATCCATGTGTGGAGCCTCAAAAGTTACTGGAAAACACCAGTGGATTGCCACAAAACACCCACAACTTGAACATAAGAAGCAGATGGGAACACAGCAATGACTCACTAAATGACATCCAGTTTTGTTTGTTGGTCTTAAATAGTGGTCTGCAGTCATCTGCAGCTTGGCAGCAGCTTTATTTGACATTATCAGGTCTGAGTATTCAGTCCATTTCAGTATCCTACTGGCACCACTGACAACACCGAACAAGCAATGTATTCAGTTCAGCAGGAATATGGAAAGCAGTCACATAGCAACAACTGTAACAACAAACAACCCTTTTGCAAAGTGTTTCTCTCCTGCTGCTGCCTGAAGAAAAGATTCACCATGTGGACACATAGCTTAACACTTTCTTCCCACCTGGTCCCTAATCTACGTCTGGGGAGCTTCCATTTTATAAGAAGTCTGCAAAAAACACATAAAATCCAAGTCTTAATACATCCAAGACACTTTGAAGATGCATTTAATCACATAAACAATAAACTTTTAAGTGCAGGACATCTCCACTTCAGACATTAACAGCTATGAATGAGGAGATAAACATTTGTTCATGTTAACACAGTTTGCTGTCTCGGATCTTCACTTCAGTCCATTAAATTAGAGAGTGTCAAAATTTGAAGATTGGAAAATGTTCTTCAAGTTTATGGAGGTTTTAGTCGCATAGCAACAGCAGCCCTCAAACACCTCATCCTAAGAGCATTTGTGTAGCACTGCTTACATTAAGAAAAACACACCCTGTGGACACGGAGAGTGAGATGTGCTCGGTGATGAGATGGCCACATGGGAGCGGCAATGACAACAAGCAGCTCGCGGACCCCCCAACACCTCCCAATATGTGCAGTAAGTAAGGCTGAGCTGCCCCCGCCAGAGCGAGGACAGAGGAGAAAAGCTGAGACAGGTACAGAGTTAGCGAATGTGTAGCGAAACAGCAAAGTAATGACTGTAATTCAACTTCACCTTCTGGGTAAGTGAGTGAGAGTGAAAGTTTAAAGCTTGAATCGATGAGCGCGGGCAACAAGGGAGAGCACAGGAGGGTGGGGAGACAGACAGACATTCATGGGTGAATGGAAAAAAATAAATGAGGGGAGAAGAGTAGGAAAGAAGTGGGTAGAAAGAAAGGGATGACAAGAGTAACGGATAAGATTCAAAGCTGCAGATTTGACGGAGCTACCAGACAGGATGATGGATGCAGGCGAAAAAGTACACGCCCTTTTTTTCCCCCAAGAAGCCACTGCTGCAGCTGTTTGGTTCCCTAAAAGACTCAAGGAGCACATGAGCCACCACCTGCCACGCCCCCTACAATACGCACACAGACACACACTTATCATCCACTGTGATGAGCCCAGTCACACACACCAGCTCCACACACACAAACATTAATCACTGCTGCAGTCTAGAGGGGAAGCCAGCGGTGTATTTCCCTCAGGGCAGCAGTTCTTCAACTGTTTCAGCTCAGCACCCTCGCTGAGTAAATGTGGCTTCTCACCCTCAGATACAAAAATCCACTGTCTGAGTGTGTGTTTAAATGGCTGTGTGTCTTTGTGTTGTGAGAATGTATTGGCTGTGTTCCCACTACAGTGAGCAGTAATGCATGGCGGGGTGTCTTTATCAACCGAAATAATGAGATGAAAAAGCAAATTCGCTTTTATACCATCATCAATTAAGATAAAGAAAAGTACGCAAATATGCATTATTATATTAGTCTGCACTTTGACCAATCAGTGTACAAATCACTTTGTAAAACACGCCCCAGGTCCCAGGTTTTCTTTTGCTAAATTAGGGTTGCATTATTTTTTTAACTCTAGAGCCTGATACATATTATTATTTTTTGTCATTATTGTTTATCAGCAATTATTGGTATTATCCAGAAGTGTTTTTACACCTGGCTTGAAATTAATAATAGTAAACAACAAATACATTTTACCACACTTTAAACAAAAATATGCTGCAGTCATTTTAGGCTGTCACACTCCCACAGTGGATTGTGTGGAGAGTGTGTGCTAGACCGTAAAAGTTTCTGTCTGATTCTGTGAGCCTCAGCGTGTGCGAGGCCACACACTTGTGAAAACTGGTGTGTGTGTGTGTTGTTGACAGGTAAATAGAGCCCATAGTGCCCAGCAGTCTGAGCCTCTTGCCACCTCGCCGACAAGAGTCTTTTCTCAGCACTAATAGTCAAAGTCCTCAGCCTCTTCTCTCTTTGTGTCACTGCCCTGTTTTTTTTCTCCGCACCTTTTCATGACCTTCCTCTGCTTCTGTCCTCTTGTACCAGACTGTGTCTCTTACAGAGTACATTACACACCACAGCCACTGGCATGTTTTTCTTTGTTTTTGTCTTTTCTTTTTCACCTCATTTACCATGCTTCCGCTCTTTCTCCTCCTTTCGTCCATCCTCTCCTTCTCCATTAAGCTCTTGCTGCACTGCAACATGCAGGTCCAGATGTAATGTCAGCCCATATACAGTACATATCTGCATTCAACTCCCTTCCTTTCTCACCTCTTGTAAGTCTTGTCTCCCTACACGTCATTCTGTGATTTAGAGCCACATCGTCCTAATATTCTCCACTCCTCTTCACTTCTCTGTCTTTATGAGAACTTGAGAATCCTGTTGGAATTTAATGTGTTTGATTTATCTATAAAATGGATATTATGCCATATATCATAGGCTAGCCCATTCAGAACCCAGTTATGTTCTGAACACACACACAGACACACACACACACACACACACACACATATATTGAAGGTAGATTTTTACCCTAAATACACTCCTAAATCATTAGCATTTCTTTTTTTAAATTAAGATAGTGACTGTAGACCAAATGACAGAGAATCTGAATGCAAGAATCCACCAGAGGGTAAAAATGAAATTAAACTGTCTTAACAGACTTTTTTTCAAATAAAGTAATACTAATAATTATAACAATAACAATAAAACTATAAGTATATTATTAGTTTAGACTGAGGCAGAGAGAACACAACTCCCTGCCCTTCCATGCGCCTACATGGAAAGCCTAAAGCAGGGAGAGCAGCAGCAAAGACCCCCGGGAACAGAACAGAGCAGCATCAATGACAAATGACATTAATAATTCAGACACAACATGAAAAGGAGGAGCTGGGGTGGAGGCAGGTTGCAAAGCGGCTTGCAGAGGAAGCAGCAACAGTAGGCAGGCCAGAGCAGTTTAAATAGGGCGCCCTGAATGAGATTTGCCAATTGGTTGCACAGAAAGGAATCATGTGATCTATCAGCTGACTCCCCTCCATCAATCAGCTGCTCCATCAGTTGATTGGGCTGTTTGAGATCAGCTGATGAACCTGCAATTTGAGCTGAGCTTGACATCATATCCTGCCCGATATATGACTGTGCACAAATATCAAAAAATGTCCATAGAATCTCCAGAACAAGATGTTCAAAACCTCCTGAGATATATACTCTGTGTACATGCAGTATGCAGTATAAAATGATTATATGATTTAGAAACAGTGTTTCCGTATTCATTTAGAAATGTATAATATAAGTAATATACACTGGGGGTTTGGGTTCCCCTGGGAAGTTTTGAACACTAAAAACTTACTTTGCTGCATTCTGATGGTGATTTTTTTTTGCATTGATTTTTGCCTTTTCTGCATCAATTTGTGGTGGAATGTAGCTAAAACCCAGGAACTTATAATCAGCCTCCCATCACCTCAGCACCCCATAACCATCAACCATCAATCAGCCCAAATTGTCAATAGTTTCAAGTACCTCGGCATTGCACTCGACAATAAGCTCAATTTTGACCAACACACAACCGACATCCACAAAAGAAGCCACCAAAGACTATCTGCCATCCGTAAACTCAAAGGACTTTATGTTGCACCCCATCTCCTCCTGTTACTGTATCACAGCATTATCCAGCCCATTCTATTGTACTGTTCCACCTGCTTCTTCAACATCCTGTCTGTCAGAAACCATAACTAACAAGGCTAGCAAGATAATCGGTTTCCCCACACCCAACCTCACAGACATGAATGCAAAGGCCATTGCACGCATCGCATTCTCAATAGAACAGGACACTACCCACCCACTCAACCACCACCTCATCCCACTACCCTCCGGACATAGATACAGGACAATGCGCTGCACGAAGGCTCGTCTATCCAGAAGCCTAATCCCGTCAGCCATAGCTGCATTGAATAATAGATCCCGCAAGAAACTGAGGTGAAGTCTGTAATGTTGTTTCTGTCTCTGTCCAAATGTCCTGTGCAGTGTGCATATGTGTATGTGCAATGATGTCTGTTCAGTTCTGTATGTCAGTCAAACTGTTGTGGTGCTGTGGAAAAGCATTTCCCCTCTGGGGACAATCCAGTCTAAAGTCTGAAGTCTAAATGTCTTTAACTCCATTAAAAATAAAAGTCCTCATCTCATGTTTTCTTTAAACTTAATTCAAGCACAAATTATGAACTTTAACAATACACTTCCTATAGACTCACAAGTCAGTCTTTAGACACTTTGCTTAACTAAAGACTGATGTCTTTCTCCCTGATTTTGTGTTTAGATGGGCGGATACAATTTCAGAGTTTAAAAAAACTCCCTACGTTGCAGAACCAATAGTAAATCTGCAGGGCGGTCCTTCAGTG
>NC_065510.1:6319816-6377131 GCF_006386435.1 Epinephelus moara | reverse complement strand
TCTGTGTGTTTGTTTCCTTGCAGACGAGAAAAGGGGGAGCGCACATTTCCGGGAAGGCGTGTCCTTTTCAAAAATGCAAGAGGCGTTGCTTTGTTGCCGGCCGTTTTCGCCGGTGTGTTAAACACACTTTAGAAAGGAGTGTCCCCAGACTATCAGAAGGCGGAGATGTCTGATTGTCTACCTCAGTCCACTTAAGATGATGTGGACAACTGTTATTGGCTGATAGACATTAAATCAAGTCGGGATGTGCAGTTGGACGTAGTCAGATTACAGTAATCATAGATCTAGACATCCTAGAAAAGTCATGTTCTTTGGAATGGTCCGCGGATCTGAATAGGCCAGGTTTCAAACAGCAAACTGAACTATTTACCCCACAACTGAGTGGAGGTAGTGGATCAGAAAATGCTCATATGATAAATTTTTTGATCAAAACCATTGGCCATTACCTTTGTTTTTTTGTTTTGTTTTCCATTTGGGTACATGGACCTGTGGAACAAGTTCTCCACCCAAAATGGTTGTGATGCCTTTGAGCAAGGCAAAGAGAAGAAGACTGTGCTTGTGAAGATGTGGCAGCTCAAACTGAGCAGTAAATAAAATGTCCTTAAAATTATTTATTTATTTATTTTCCTGATAATCTGTCATATTTCCATTTCTTCCCCAATCCCCCTTTCACTTAAAAAAAAAGCACTCTCCAATATTGCACCTTCTTATCAGCTTTCACTCCTCATTACACTGTTCTCCCATCCACACAGAACTGGTGTTTGGGTGCTGGGCCAACGCACTGCTTTCAGTGAAATTTGCTACATATTTTACAGCAGGCAGCCCCAGGCCATAAATCATCTTCTGGCAGTCTAGATGTATGAGTGTACTCACACACTATGATGCTGCTTGTGTGTATTTGTTGTTGCTCACAACCACAGATCCAAAGGTCAGACCTCTCAGAAGCTGTATGCTTTTAGCAGCGCCATCAACGAGCATTTGGAGTATTTCCAGTCATCGCATTCAAAGAAGGCTCAAAAAGAGTGTCACTCATCAAGTCTGGAATAGTGACTGTATTCATATTAGAAAAATGAGTTGACACTTTTAATTATCGCTACTGCATTTCATAATTACAGCCTAATTAGAGAGAGAGGGGATAAAGTCTGAGGCAGCATTTGCCTGTTAGATATTTTACTGACACTGAGAGATGGCTGGGAACTATAGGGACTGACTCTCTGCAGCCAATTCAACACATTCAGCTGTCAATTTCAAGATCATTCCAGATGAATTATATTGCCATGGCCCATCAGTAGTGACAAGTCTGGGTCAGATTCTGTAGCTGCAACCACACCAGCGCTACCATGGTGTCCCTGGCACACACTGGACGCAACGGGCTGCAGCTCGTCAACAGATGACCATGCAAAGTTATTCCTACTTTTACTTTTCCTCCACCTATGAATTCACTTAAAATCATGTGTGGACACCCCCTAATTAAATTTGATTTCTCACCTGAAGAGCTGATATCCAGAGCTATGACTCACCAGGCAATATATTTTGGGCCATTGTCTTTTTAATGACAGGATTGTGGGTTGTTTAGCTCAGGATATTTTTTGACCACGATAACAAGTCTCTCCTGATGCATTCTTTGTCACACACGAGACAGCAACAGAGTTCTCGTTGTATCCATGGTGAGCAGAGGAGTCAAGCTGCCATAGGAGCAGAGAAAAAGAGCTGCTACGGGTGCTGGTGTGTACAAGCAGAAAGTGAGTGGGGGAAGTTAATTAATTCCAGGGGCAGTGAGGCTGGAAATAGGACAGTGGTGGTATGTGTGGCGTGTCCAGGAGCGCTGATGTGTGTCTTGCCACCGCCGGTGCGGGGTGTATTTTTTGACGTGTGACATTCGCTACCTGCATGTTTTGGCCTTATAAATCTTGTAGTGAAATAATCCCATATTGTAGAGGGGTGGGTCTGTAATCAAAGAATCTCATGACATGACAGAGTAACAGTTACTTCTGAGCAAGGCACTGGACCATTGGTTAAAGACAATGATTAACTTCGCTCTACATTTCGTTGTGATGCGCAATGTCCATCCCTCCATTTTCCTGCATGGGATATATATGTGATTGCTCCCACCTACCCTGGGTCTGCCCCAGGTTTTCCTCCAAGTTCAACGTGCTGGGAATACCTTCACAGGGAGTTATCCAACAAGCATCCGGATAAGATGCCTGCACCACCTCAACTGACTCTTAAGTTCCCTCCGGATGTGCGAGCTCCTCACCCTTTCTCTAATGCATAATTCATACTTCAGTGGCTGTACACCTATGCGATCTGTGCAGGCTGGTACAGGCACCTTTTCACAAGCGCCAGGCATCTATAGTACTGTGGTGGATTGTGTGTAGCATATAATTTTACACAAAAACTGTCCATAAATCCCACCTCATGGCTCTGATGTCAAATTTAACTTCTGGGACCTCTGCAGTGCCTGGCACATAGTCACATTTTTTAGGAGGCGCCCAGTGCTTCTTTGCTGCTCTCTGTGAGCCCTGAAAATCATCTCAATGGTTCGGTGGAAGCTCTGCGCAAGTTCCTCTGCAGAAGTATAAATTAAGTTTAAGGCTGACTGCAGATACCTTGGCAAGGAAACCAAGTTCAGCTGATTCTATCAGTTATCTCATTGTTAAACCCATAGCTCATGGCCAAAGGTGATGGTTGGGTGGATTGACCAGTAAATCTAGAGCTTCACCTTCAGACCAGTGTCCGTATTACAATGGATGCAGCCATGCAGCACCAAATCAATGAATCATTATACAATGGTTCATATGATATCTCACAAAAATGCACATACAGCGAGAATGGCATCGTCACATTATGTATTTAATTTGAGTTATGTAGGTCAGGTTTAGGAAAGTAAAGTTACATAGGTTAGGTTAAGGAAAAGAAACATGGCAACAGCATACCTTAAAATGTATCAAAGTTGGTGGTTTGTGCACTGTAAAATGTAATTGTACATCTTACTTAAAAAAAAAAGTGACCTTAACTCATTCCAGCTCACTCTGTTGACTACCCTCACTTAAACTTAGTAAAGACAACTTTCTACTGAGGCAAGTAATCAAACTCATCAGCTGCAAGTAACCTGTACTTAGAGGTATGAGTGAGCAAGAAGCATCTGCATAACCAGCAGAAACTTGGCATCATTTGGCAGCTCTCGTTGAACACACATGCGCAGTTGCCCACTGACGACGTGCTTTGAATGAAGCGCTAAACCGTCAACAACAAGGCGGTTGCTGCAGGTAGTGTCACAGTAAGTTTCACTGGTTTTCTGTGCAGCAAACTTATAGTCGTTATCTTTGCCATATAATTTATCCGTAAGTCCAGGTTTGAAGGTTAACTTTATGTTTAATGATTTAGCCATGCCTGGGTTACGTTACTCGATGTAAAACTCTGTAAGGATATAACATTTGGGGATAACTGGAGTTTCAGCAAACACAGCGTGCTTATTAACGGTTGAAAAAGCAACTGTGCTGATCTTTTAGGGACACTCTTCAACTCGGCAAGCATGTAATTCATTCCTCAGCTCTTAAAGTGTAACTGTTGCCAAAATGCAACCTCGGGTTATTTTGTGAATGAACACGAGTCAAACCTTTGTGTAAAAGCATAATTACGACCAAAAAGCCACTTTTCACCGTAGAGTCACTGTAGTTTCGTTTCTGGGTCAATAAGGTCTTTGAACAACTCACGTTAGCAGTAGCAGTCCTGCCAGTCGAGATGCGTCTCGACTGGCAGGACTGCTACTGCTTTTTAGCAAACTTTATGTACACAAACGATGTTCTCAATGCTCGTGTTCATGTGTAGAGACCCTGGTGATGCTACAAGCAAAGTTTCATGTTGTGTCGAGTCTTCTTAGTGTTTTAAAAATAGCGATTTTGATGCTACCGAAAAGTTGCCCCGTGCACCTCCATTGTAAATGAGTTTGACCCAGAAACGAAACTACGGTGAATCTACGGTGAAAAGTGGCTTTTTCGTCGTAATTATACTTTTACACAAAGGTTTGACTCGTGTTCATTCACAAAATAAGCCAAGGTTGCATTTTGGCAACAGTTACACTTTAATTAAACAAAAAAAATGAGTTTGTCGTTGTCCATGGCCCCTTTCTTTAACATGGCGGGGATGTTTTAAGTTTACTGTTGTCCCTTTTTATACTGGTCGCATATGTAGCACGTATGTTTCACGCTTATCAACCAGTCAGTGACAGTAAAGTAATAACTACTAACTGAGAAGTCGCAGACACACTTACCACGCATGATGCACGTGAGAATATCCATAAATCCATCCGGGACAGGATGAAAGTGTCACTCTTTAGAAATTCAAGATCTCATCAGTCATCAATCCTCTTATTCGTCTGTTTGGAAACTTTTTCATTCAAAAAATAGTAATCCAGGCGAGTGTCATGCTTCAGCCAACTCTGTTTACCTGTGCACACAGCTGATAGCACACAGCTGATGGGATTGGCTACTGTTATCAGCTGTGGCCCACGTGACCTATCGTCATCCAAAATAGGAAGCAAAAGCATCATGGGAAATTGAGCCCAGAAAATGATATTCTGTACAGCCCTAATTTATGCCCTATATTCTGAAGACAGACACCCAGCTATGCATTGGAAGTGTAAGTACTGCTTGTTTTCTTCTGAAAAGAGGGCTCAACTATTCAAGCACTACCGCTTAAAACATGGAAGCTACACAAGAACTACTCCAATTCCATGCCTCCACACAGATTGTCTGTGTTCATTTAAGTCATTTAATGCCCTCAAAGTGCATTTAACAAGAAATCACTCCTATGAAGTACATGATGGGCAGACGAGTGGAGCTGATGAAATCCCTGTGATATTCAATTGTCCTCTTTGCACTTTTGAAGAACCCTGCACAGAACTCATTTTTTTTTCCCATTTGCGCCAACATCTTAAAAATAAGGAAACTGTGAAGTGTCCATATGAAAACTGCATTTTTGAGAGCAATGTCTACTCAACATTTAATGCTCATAAATGCAAAGACCATCGGCTTCCCAGTCAGAAGCGGTTGAAACCTGACATTGCCATGCGCAGCACACCTCCTGATTCAGATCCAGGCGTGTCACAAGATGTGCAAGAAGTTGAGGATTTTTCTAGTGATCCTACAGACCAAGACAAAATTGAGGCAGAAGCTCAAATCGAAAATTTGGATCATTTACAGCATCAACTTGAGCATAATTTAGCCTCACTCTTTCTTAAACTGCAGGCAGTCTTGCATTTATCTGACATGGCAGTACAGGAGGTAATTCAACAACTAAATCAGCTTGTTCTTCTCTCAGAGCCCCTTTTGCGTAATGCCATTCAGCAAATTCTCAATGAACATGGTGTCAGTGACGATTCAGTCGTGAGAAAGATTGTGAATGCTGTCAAAGAGAATAACTTGTTTTTGAAAATGACTGATGCTGGCCAGTCACTCTCCACAGCCAGTAAAAGAGCATCATATTTTCAGAGGGAATTTCCTACGGTCATGCCAGTTGAATACAAGCTCGAAAAAGACTTACAATCACTCTCTTATGTGCCAATTCTGAAAATGTTACAAAAACTATTAAACAGAGCTGATGTTCTAGATAAAATTCTAACACATGAGTGCACCGTTGATGGATACAACACTTACAGAGATGGCACTCACTATCGCGGGAATGATTTTTTTAAGACTGAGACCTTAAGGATTGTGCTTGGCCTTTACATTGATGAGTTTGAGATAGCCAATCCTCTGGGCACTTCCAAAAAGAAACACAAACTGTGTGGTATTTATTGGGTTCTTGCCAATCTTCCCTCAAAACATCGCTCTTGTCTTCACTCTATCCAGCTAGCAATATTATGCAAAGCAAGTGCAATCAAACAACATGGCTATGCAGCTGTCCTTCACCCATTTCTTCAAGACCTGGTCACTCTTGAAAAACACGGTGTCTATGTTGAGCAGTTAGGCGAGTGTGTGAAAGGAACTGTGCTCTATGTGTCAGCTGATAACCTAGGTGCTCATTCTTTTGCTGGTTTCCAGGAGAGTTTCACAGTGCAGCACCCCTGTCGATTTTGCATGGTAAAGAGGAGTGACATCCAGCAAAGAGAGGTCCGATCAGGAGCATTTGAGTGCAGAACCAGCCAGGATCATGACAGGCAGGTTTCTGAAGTTTTAGAGAATCCAAATATGTTGAAAGAGTATGGTGTGAAAGGTCCTTGTGTTTTAAGCGACAATTTGGAACATTTCCACACTGTCAGTGGGTTTCCACCTGACATAATGCATGACCTCTTGGAAGGTATCATCCCTGTTGAGATGTCTCTGTGCATTAATGACTTGATCTCCAAAAAGTACATCACCCTTGAGTCCTTGAACAAAGTCATCAAACATTTTCCTTACAAATTCACAGACAGAACTGATCAGCCTCAGATTATCCCTGCCACATTTGCCTCTAGAGGTACGATTGGCGGTAACGGCCACGAAAACTGGGCACTCACAAGACTTCTCCCACTCATGATTGGTTTTGATGTCCCAGAGAATGATCCAACATGGGAAATTTTAATGCTTTTGAAGGACATCTTAGAACTGTCAGCATCATTTAGACAAACAGAAGATTCTCTTGATTTCCTTGATGCAAAGATCTCAGAGCACAGAGGTTTACTTTTAACAGTATTTCCTCACTTCACATTGCGCCCAAAGCACCACTTTGTGGAACATTATCCACAGTTGATGAGGATGTATGGGCCACTCAGAGATATGTGGACAATGCGCTTTGAAGGAAAGCATAAATTCTTCAAACAAGTCATTCGCAACACAAAAAACTTCAAAAACGTCCCACAAACTCTGGCTGTCCGGCATCAAAGAATGATGGCATACCATGTGGACTCCTCCTCATTTTTCAAGCCATCCATCCAAATGGACAAGGTGTCACTTTCTTTGGTTTCATCTTTACCTGAGAATATTCAGAACTTGTTGAAACAGAGGTATGCATCTCAGAACACTGTCCTTGTAGCATCATCTGTGAGCGTTGATGGCATCAAATACAGTCCAGATATGATTGTGACTGCTGGTGCTTGTTCATGCCTACCTGATTTTAGGCAAATTCACAACATCCTTGTCATTAACAGTGATGTTTTGTTTCTGTGCAAACATATGACATCATGGTATAATGAGCATCTGCGTTCTTATGAGCTATGCAGTCATGCGTCATCAATGTCAGTCAACATGCTCTCTGATCTGAATGACCCGTTTCCTCTGGCAGCCTACAGAATCAGGGGCAGAACGTTTGTTACCCTTAGACACTATATTTTGTGCTGATTGTATGCTGAAGATTTTGATGTCAAGTGTCATGAAGGAACTTAACTGATTTTTTTATTGTATTTTTTTAAATCCTCTGTAGAATCACAACCAACAATGGAGATGAGGACTACACTAAGGATAATTGTCCATGACAATGACATCAGGAAAATTACACTCTCTGGGAAACCACACACACTTGACTCACTTGTTGAACAGCTTGAGGAGAAGCTGGGGCTTCAGTATAAATTCTCCCTCCAGTATGAAGATCCTGATTTCAATAATGCCCTCGTCAACCTCACTGACATTACTGACCTGCCCGACAAACCCACCCTAAAGATAATCGCTCTGGTTCCAACCCCCACACCAAGCACAGCCAGCACAGATGACACAGAGATCCTCTCTTTTTCCTCCCCTGAAAGTCGGTCATCTCTTACTCGGTCTCCATGGCCAGACACTTTTGAAATTCCTTATTTTCCTGTGGACATCGAGTACAGATTACGCCAGGGAAATCTTCTGTATATGAGAGACAAGACATATCTACAAGTACCCAGGGACATGAAGCACGAGATACTTGAAAAACTTGCTGAGGCAATTTACAGCTTCAAGGCATATCCCAGCGATCAAGAATTCAATGATGTTGCAACTGCACTGATTCAAAAACATCCATGCCTCATTGAACCAGGCTCTGCCAATGGATGTAACGGATGGAAAAATAGTATTAAGTTCAAAATGGGCAACTACCGGACCAAACTGCGTCGAGCTGGATGTACAGATGTGGCCGTAAACGAAAGGAAAAGAAAAGGCCAAGCTCCTCACACAAGCATCAAAAGACCCAAACGGTTTGAAATCCATTTTCTACCCAATTTCCCTGATGGTGAAGATGAGACCAGTATAGAGTCCAAACGAAAGGAACTTGTAGAGGAGATGAGGAAACGGCATCCAACTGCTGCTCTGATAACCAAAAACATGGACTCTACTTTTGCCTTGAGAAGACGAGAGTTGGTGAACTTGGAGCCTCCAGTGAAAGACACAATGGAAAGGTGGCCAGCACTCTTTACAGAGGGTCAGGTAATTTAAAACTCTTCCTGTCTTTTATGCATTAAGTTTTTTAGTTCTCATGTAATTCATTATTTGTCACATCTTTTATTAACTTACAGAATTAGCTTCAGCGTCCTGCTAGTGAAAAGTAGTCCTAAGATTTTAAAGATCCCCTCCAAACATGTTTTAAGGTGTATATAAAATCCCTACTTTGAATAATAATTTGTCAGTTTTTTCCTCAAATTTTATTCTTTTTTTATTTTTTATTATTATTTTATTATTTATTATTTTGATAAAATCCTTAAAATTATATCTACTCCTCATTGAAATCCCAATATTTTCTGCAGATGAATGTGAAAACCGCCTTTCATTGCCAAACTCTGCACAGTGAAGCTCAAACATTCAACTTTAGGAACAATAAGAAAAACATTTTTGAGTGGAGGGGGACTTCATGATCATTGTAAATCCTAGTTCCAAAGTGTCTCATCAAATATTAACAAAACACTTAATCACACTGGGCAGAAACAGCATTGCACTGGCCTCCAAAGATTAGATACAGATTTCTAGTGTTTTGTTATTCTTTAATGTAGGTCCAATATCACTATATCTTAAATATTAATTTGTCATACTTTTCCTTTAGATTCTGGCAGAGTTCTGTCGCTTGTCAAGCAAAAACCTGAATACAGAATTCTTCAAAGAACTTGACAAATACACTCCTCGCTTCTTTGAGATTTTCAAGAGCAAGGGGGGAAGTGTTGGCCAGAAACTTCAGAAGTATCTGCAACAAGTCAGACCAGAGGTAAGTTTCTCAGATACAAAGTAATTAATTTTTCACCATGTGGGGAACAAAATACGCAACCCCATTGTGTGTGCAGAGCTATTAATTGATTGTCCTTTAACACAGGAGTGATGTGTGTTTGACATGATTTTTCAGAGTACAGATATTACTGCGAAGCGAACGGCAGTCCTCCGTGGCCTTCCTGTGATCCTTGGAGATGAGAACACAGACTTCTTCAAGACATGCTTTGTAAGTCGTCTTTATTACTATTTTTTAATTCCACACCACAGGATGTCCACTCTATTTAATCCTGCTCCTTATGTTACTTTGATAGCTTTAGTTTTAGTTACTTTTCTTCCACTCAGCCTGAATCAGTGCTACTGTACTTCTTACGTGATGCACTGATGACCTATCCCCAATCAGAACACTTTTAGTGGTATCTGCTGTCTTTCAAAAGGATTCAGTCGCAGTTCCCTAGCGTCACCCCATGTGAAACCCAAATGTCTTCAAGAACAAAAAAAGTACAATTAATTTCACTTAGCTGATTTTAAGTACTTTCACTTAGCTGATTTTAAGTAGAGGGGTTCTACTGATATCTCTTATGACCGTATAAAGTGCAACACGTAGTTAAACACAAAAATGTTATGAACTTTCCCTTGCAACAACATCAACACTTATTTATCGCTGATGCTCTTGGGAAGTGCACTCGCTATACTGTCACAGGAGGCTGATGAGTGGACTGCCATAGGTGTGACAGCTGCAAACTGTAGGAGTTTCACATTCCTGTACTACACTGGAAGTTTACTCATCAGCCTCCTGTGGTAGTAGCGAGTACATTGCCCAGAAGCCGCAGTGATGAAGAAGTGTTACATTGTACTTTTAGTGGCTGTTTTGTGTTTTCTGCCATATAAATTCAAGGTGACATCTGATATGTAATTTTGGCGTTATTGCTGCTATTGTTGTTAGGACTGCGAAGACCCAGACATGTCTCACACCCCCATTGGGATCCTGACCATCATTCCTGAGGACAGACAGGCCTCCCCTGACTCACTCCACCTTGAGTCTTCAGGTACTGCAATCATTTTGGAAGGAAGAATTGTCATGGATGACCTTGGAAATCTTCCACATGCCATGTGCTTGCTCTTTGGACTTACTTACGCTCTGAATTTGGAGTACCCTCAACAACTGAAGTACACCTTTGACTTCATCCAAAGGGTGCTTCTCTCACTTGGACATAAATCCCTAAAACCAAAAATACAATCACTCAAAAATCTTCTGATGCAATGAGTGAACGTGTTCACGATGTGAATGTGACGTGACATGGGTCACGTTGATACCTTTACCCTTATTGGAAAAGTGATTTTCTTTTTTGTTTGATCCTTTTTTGTGGGAGGGAGCCTCATCACACTTTCAGACTACTAAATGGTTTTATGTTCATGAGGAGAAACATGAACACCTACTTTCCTTTTAGCTTTTCTTTTTCCTTTTGTGTTAATGCTGACATGATTGTGGTGATATTGATTACCAACATCAGGTTCTTTAGCCAGTTATCTCAGACTTGATATCTGTTGAAAGATATATCTGTTGACTTAGTATCTGTTGAAAGTCAATCTCTAGTGCAGTGCTAAACTCATCCACTAAGAATTTAAATCAGAAAGCTCTGAGCAGGTTTCAGCGGGAGCTGTCTTAAACATCAGGATTACAGTTGCACATTCAGTTGAAATAGTGATCTTATTTTGCAGTCATGCAATAGGTGGATTGGAAACAGAGTTGAGCTATATTTGCTGTTCACTTTATTGATGTTAGGATAAATGTTAGGCCCTGTAATTGACAATTGAGTTTATCTATAGTTTGTTTCACACCATAGTCAACAGAGATATTTAAGCAGGGATTCTCTAAGTTTTAATGACTGAGGGCCGTTTTAGGGACTCAATATTAGATTGAAGGCCGCCCTAGAAAAAAGTCACGTGTCACTTTTTTCTGAAAAAGTCTATGGAAAAGTTAGTCTTTATATTACATACAAAGTTTTTTAAAAAAAAAAAAGGTTAGTGTTTATATTACTTACAAAGTATGTAACCACACTTGAGAACCCCTGTATTTAAGGTAAACTTAAGTAGTTTTCAGCCTGGACCCTATTTCTCCATGTATTTGTGTTCAGAACAAAAAAAGTTTAATTATTAAACTTTGTTTTCCATTCAAACTGTTGTCTGTTGTCTCTTCGTTTCAATAACTTATCACTTTTGGTTCAGCTTACTTGAACATATCAAGGCAATCGGTTTCCTGATATTTTGCTAGTAATGTGAACGCTTAAACTTGTAAGGATAACTTATTTTTACGAGTACTGCTTAATTAACATAACTCACAAGTTTAAGTAGTCAAAATTGACATTTTATAGTCAACCTAACTAATGATTTTGACTTAACTATACTCAGGTTTACTGCCATTGTATGAGTTGTCTGAATTAATATTTTTATAGTTAACCTAATTAATGATTTTGAGTTAACTTCACTCAAGTTTACTGCCATTATCTGAGTTGTCTAAACACAGTTATTTNTATGAGTTGTCTGAATTAATATTTTTATAGTTAACCTAATTAATGATTTTGAGTTAACTTCACTCAAGTTTACTGCCATTATCTGAGTTGTCTAAACACAGTTATTTTCAGCTATAACACCTTAAAATGAATTAGCTACTTTACTTGGAGATTTTGAGGCAATCGGTTTCCTGACTTTTTTTAAGTAAAGTGAACCTATTACAATTTACAGTGTGTCACATGGTCCTGAACCCTAGTCTCTTGGGGAAAAGTCCTGTGTTTGTTTGACCCATTCACAACAACCTGCCTCCTTACACAGACTGGCTTTTTATACTACTACTACTTTACTCTCGTCAGCATATTGGCTCCATCTTACCCTAACTTGTGGAGAAGACCAACTACACGATACTGATCTCCTTCACTTGGTGTCCTTTGGGGTATTTTGCCATTTTGCCTATTGTTAAAACTTTCTTTGTGCAAAAGATTGTTATACAGTTAGACCCCTCCAGCATTTTCCATCCAATGCATGTTGGGGCTCCACATTTGTCTCCATCTCCTGAATCAACATCTGATCCATCTTAATTGGATAACCTCTCTGGACCTTCATCTTCTCATGGTGTTATTTTGGATATCAGATAATAAGTCAAACATATCAAGGACTAATCAGGCACAATTTTGCACCTGGGATATAAAATGCTAATTCAAGTGCAATTAACTACCTGACAGGAAATAAAACAAGGAGCGCTGCAAGTCCCAGGGAGCAAGACTATAATAATATAATTACATTACAAGACTTAATTTCTTTTACAGGATCATTCTGGCCAAGAAAACTGCTGCACATAGAACACAACTGTTACATATTCTATAATCCATACTTATAAAACCAAGAAAAAAAAGTTAATAAAGTCAGGGAACAATGCATATGAATAAGATCAGAATAATTATGCAAAATGAATTCAGTCTTCTGCTGATGTGTAGCCGAGAAATTCTCTCCTAACATTTACAAATGGAGCTTCCTGTCCGTGATGTTTTCACTATACGGCACATTTTACAAAAACAAGATGTACTTTAGCATAATGCAGCAAATTTCCACCATCCATCTCTTGCCACAATCTGACAGCTGACTTCTTTAGGGGAGGACCCTGGAGAAGTCATTACGACGGTAGCTGTCCACTTTGAGAGCAGCTTCTCTCCGACTCTATCTTTAACATTCATCAGGCATCACTGATGAAATTTGGAGGACCGGCCTCCTTAACCTTGTGAATAATGAACTGACAAAAATGGTTTGTTTGGGTATTGTGGTGCCTTATTAAATCGCACTCTATTCAGTCTCATTTGTGTCTGTTCACCCACACATTACCACACAGCCATCTTGACATGGGGTCAGACCACTACTGGCCAACTAACAGCTCTCCACATTCATGATTTATGTCCGCACTGATGTCAGAGCACATTAAATCCTGATCCGTGTGTGCATGTGAGTATACATGTGACACACTGTGTCAGCATGAGTTTATGGCCACGTATAAATCACAAATGTATCCCTGTCCTCCGTACTGCGACTGTGAGATAAAACGTGAAGTAAAGAAGAAGTGCTTGAGCTCTGAGCACACAACTCAGGCAGGTTGAGACAGCTAGACAGACAGGTTAAGAACTACCACACTC
Organism: Epinephelus moara; assembly: GCF_006386435.1. Taxonomy (NCBI): domain Eukaryota; kingdom Metazoa; phylum Chordata; class Actinopteri; order Perciformes; family Serranidae; genus Epinephelus; species Epinephelus moara. Next base: position 6,363,816 of record NC_065510.1, on the reverse strand, counting down.
TACTAGGCCCTCTACCTAAAATAAAAATGGTGTCAAAACGGAGGCAGATTTCTCAGTGAGTACCGAGCATCACTGCACTTTCCAGGATAAACAAGGTTTGTAGGGACAGCACAAACAGATCATGCTGAAAGTTGTGCTATAAATATTTTCCTCCTCTCACAGTTTGGTGTCTCCATGACCCAACGAAAATACAGGAAACTGCTGTGAGTTAAGAAAAATACCAGGTACTGAAGGATCCTACAGAAGTTTGAATTTTCTGCCTGTCAGATTCCAACTGGAGCTGCCAACTTGAGTCGCAAAAGATGATAGATAGTAAGAGAACTTTCCTAACAACCACTGTATCGTGTAACTCGCCATGCAAAAGTGTGCCAATAAAAACCATAAAGAACAAATCTGTTCAAACCAGTGCTTCTTTCATGAGGCTCAGTGTTCTGATGTAAAAGCTTTGACTGGAATAAATGCAACTGAATATGAAAAATGACACAAGTCCACCCTGATAATTTGCCTTTCCTCTGTATTCACAGTGCAACTGAAAGTGAACCAGTTCTGACTTTTTTCCCCTCCCAAGTGGTACAGATTAGGTTTTTCAGTCGCGCCGTAATATCAAAATATTTTTCTCCAACACAAACTTTGGTACTTAATTAGTTCCACAAATCTGGCTTGTGTCTAAGTCCTTTAAATAACCACTTCAGTCTGTCTTAATTTGGATTTAGTCGATGAACCCAGACAAATAACTTCTCTGCACATTTTAGTCTGTAACACTAAGATTGACAGGAGCTTAATAAAGTCTTGTGTAAAGATTATTTTCATTTTATTGAGCAACTTATGAGTATTGTGATTCTGCAGTTTTCTTAAGAGGTAGTTTTACTACACTTTGTCTTTACTACACCACAGCAGGAGTCATGGTTCTTTATGAATATGTGCTGACCTGCATCAGGGGTTCAAAATGTGACCTATTGGTGTTTCCAGGCTCTGTTCTGTCAGATATTGAGAGATTAATATCCCAAAAAATGAATGATACCTTTCCAGTGTGAGACATCGCTTTCTTTCAAAATTGCTCAAAATGCAATTTCATCATGCTCAAGAAAAGGACTATCGTCTGAGGAATAAAAAGAAGAAATAGAATTTTCTGGGAAGCTACTTCATCTTTCATTGCCCCGTTTATTGATTTTTCTTCCCACCAAAAAACTTCACTTTCTCCTTCTCTTCTGTGAATGTGCGTGTGTGGGTTTCTCTCTGAAAAACCTCTCACTTCTCCTCTCTCCCTCTCTCTCTCTTCATCACATCCTCCACTCTATTCATTTTGTTGTCCATCAAACAGGCTGATACACGCCACCCACCTCTCCTCTGCATGCTGCAAGGAGTACTCATCCTCGGTGAGCACAATAGGCAGAAGCACCAGCTAAGTAATGGCATTTATACCACACAGTCCTCTCCCCAAGCAGCCCCTGTAACCTCGATCAAATCCTTCTTCTACAGCAAAGGCACAAGCACACACTTGAGAGGTCAGCTGATGAAAAGCATATACATATTCCATGTCTCTCTTTTTATGTGTAATGGTCACATAAGCACAGTTGGAGGCCGGATGATGCCCCGCATGATAATGAAAACATGCACTTCCACAGAAATGAAGATTGGCAAGACACATGAAAAAATGAAATGCGAGGAAATGCATTAAGAGTAAACACCTGCTCTTCAAAATCAATATTTTCTAGGTGGCATGGGACCTTGGACTTTGAAGAGACAAAGAGATCTAAAGTTTCTTTTTAAGCTCCCAGAAGTTTTCCTCCACCTAAACCTCAAAAAGTGTTGAGTTACATGTACGATGCTGAGCATAGTTTAGCTGAGCTAGAGCCAAACTTCCAAACTGGCTGTGTTTCATGGAGTATTTGAAGAGGACCAGTCTCTGTCTCCAACACTTCAGCAGACAATCAGAACTTGGGGCAAGAAGAACTTTCATATTTCATATTACTTTTACATTAAAACACAGTTAATATTTGACAGACGATCATAATGTGTCCATATGTAACTATGTTTCCATGCTCACATTTTTCATATTGGCAGCTAAAAAAAGTCAGAAACCCAAAAAGCTCAATTCAAGACAAGTATGAAAGGTGCTATTTTGAAAACATGGTGTACATTTCAATGTAATGTAAAAGTTCCTGATGACAAGGTATCAATTTGCTGGGTGCAACTTAGGTCTGTCAGATCAAGTTTGGGAATATTCAAATGAAGTTTATACAGAAATTCCCCCTGCCTCAGCCGCAGCCAGCAAGAGCAAGAAAGACAAAGACGGAGATCAATGCCTTACCCAGGTGAGCTAACGGTCAGTAATTAATGAAAGGAAACAAAAAAGGGAAACCTCTTAAAATCCCAAATAATTCTGGGAAGGCTTCTTCTTTGTGGGAACATGGTGACCCTGTGTAACCCATGATCGTGCCTGTGCATAGTTTGTTACAACCTGCAGACTCGAGGACAAAAGTTTAGCTGGGAAAGGATTTCTCAGTTTAAAGCCATGTTCCCTTGGCCAGTTTTGCCAAAAGCCAAAGTTGAGTTTGGTGTCAACAGGTGAGGCAGATAGTTTATTGTTGGTTGTGCTTTGTTATCAGCACTAAACATATAATGGGAATAGATTATTTTTAAGCGACTTAAGTTTTGTGCTGGTGGACCTTGGCAGCATGATTTAAGATCAATAGACTTTTTTTCACAGTAGATATTCTGACATGTCACAGTAGGAAAAACGCAGGTGTATTCAAGAACATTAACGATGGCTGCATTCTACTTATGGGAGGCCTTGGGATTGTTCATGCTGGCTCACTGGCAAAGCTTACTGGGACACTTAATGGAACTAAGCAAGAGTTAATGCTCTCAGTTTCACCTGTGCTTTTGCCACTATGACAAGTCAAAATGTCTGCTGTTGGGTTTGGTTTCATACATGGGGCATGGACATGACATGTCACCTAGGCGAGGCAGGGTGGAATTTATGTCTTCTCTGTAGCGTGAGATTGCTGCCAGCTTCATTTTGTGCATGTTGAGTGATAGTGCAGTTGGTTGTGCAGGGTTTGGAGGCATATAGGCTGTTTTACTGAATTAATAAGCTGGATAATTTTCATCTACAGGATGAATTGATTTGATTGATTTATTTTAATGTAAAATCCAAACACCCACAAGGTTGCTCAGCTGCTGCGCACTGCCTCTGGTAAAATAAGGTATACATTGAAATTGTTTTTAAACAGACTGTTCTCTTTTTTTGCACAGTTCTGTATAGTTTTTACCAGTTTAAGGGGCTGTGAAGCCGGGATTAGGGGAAAAATAAGTAGATTGCATTTTCAGTTGATTATAATACACTGTGCTACAGGCGTGCTGTGGCAGACATGTCACACTATGTCCGTGTCCCATGTATTTCAGCCATTAGAGTCATGCCCATGCAAAGTGTGATGCATTTTACAGACTGCTGCTTTAGAAATCAGGTTTGCTTTATCTAGCAGAGTAAGCATATATTATTTCCACCACCTTCATAGATTTCAGGTGAAAAATTAATCTTTTTCTGCAAAGGACACCATTTTGAACAGCTAATCAGTGTAAACAAGTTGGTGTCTTTAGGCCCTGACAGAGGTTGGGTCGTCAGTGAACATCTGTCACACTAGTCACCGCTGTGTGTCCTGCACCGTTGCCCCTCATTGGTGCTAGTGGGCTTTTTTACCTGCCAGTCCCTAAAGTTGAATTGGCAACGGTGGAGCCCGTCAGTGAATGACTTCACTCATGTTGGCAGTTCATCTCAGCGCACAAGAAGAAAAACAGAAGTGAGGGACGTAAACAAAATTTTCAAGTCAACACACTAAACATGCTCTGTTCTCTCAACATCAGGTTATGTTGTTAATATGCTAACTGGCTAACTAGTGTGAAGACGGTCTTCCAGTTTCCCTTTTTGAATGACAGTTACAGGCTACTACCATCTACTGGTGTTAGAGTTATCTCCTCTCACACTGGCACAGAACATACATGCTTGCTGGCTGCAATCTTTGTGTTGTGTTCATGTGCAACATTTTGGTTGAGACACAAGCAACGCAGTACGGGGCTTTCGTTTTTGCTAGTTCCCTGAAGTTGGTTTGGTGTATCTGGGCTTTTCAGCACTAGTTCGTAGCAGAATTAGTGGTGATTTGTGAACTGCCGTCTTGTTAAAGGCAGCCTGGAATTGTGCCACATAGGCACTGAATGGTCTCTGCAACCACCAGGTTATCATTTATATTTTCTCCCCTTTTATACTAAAATCTCCCTGAAAGGTATTACGCATCAACCATTTCTTTCTTTTACTGCTCTTATGCAAACAAGCCTGCATTAAATATCGCTTATCTTTTCTGCTGGCAGGTTTGGACTCTTGAAAAGAGCAGCAAAACATTTGCTATTGCGGTGATCAAAATTGCCACCAACCAAGTATGGTCTCTTTAACTTGAAGGACCATACATGCCATAAGTCAGTCGTGTTTCTGCTTAACCTAGCTTTGAATGTGGTGACTGGCTGAATGACATATGGGCATGGATTGCCACTTTGCATCCTCAGGGGAAATAATAGCTAAGTAGAGGTGGTTGTTTTGGTTCAATGATGTTTCCAGAGGGAACATATATTGATAGAAAACCATTGGCTTATCTAGAATGACTGGCAGGTATAATTTAACTGACATCTGACTAAATAGCATGTGTGTGCTTGCATTGTTTACATGTGGTGTGTTTATGCATGCAAGTGTCTCATAATATGTGTGTGTGCCATCACACATCTCCCCTAATCAATGCATTTCCTCTCGCCAATCAATGTGTGTTGATGAGGTTTGGGTGAGTGCATATCTCAGGGTTGCAGGCACTGTATACAAATGTATGTATTTCCTACGACCATCCACCTTCGCCACCAATCTGTCTGCCTGATTGTGTTCAGGAAGAGCAAAACCTATCATCAGCATTGGCATTACCTGCACAATCAGTCGACAAGATTGGAAAAGAGGAGGGCAGTAACTTTTGTTAACAAGGCAGCTACAAGGACAAAACTTCTCAGAATTTCCCATGTGATTGACATGGAAATCTTTGATTGCATGATGGATGTGACAAACAAGAACAGCAAAATTTGGAGTGAATGATGGAGAGACGGGGTGAATGAAACAGAGGGGCCCTTTTGCAGTATGTGGTAAATTTATGCAGGAATGTTGGAGTATATGAGGCATTGATTCAGCAAAACAGAACTGAAATTACATTTCAAATGTTCTGGTACGGGCACACACTGGGTTCATTTTAATGATGTGGGAAAGATGTAAATCACATGACATATATAGCTAAAAGGGCACGCTAATTTGTCATTATTAGCTGACCTCTGTCTTCACTGGTTGATTTAATGTATCACTGCAACAAGCAGCTAATGTATGTACAGCTTGAAATATGGTTATGCATTAAGGAGTTACGTCATAGCAATAGAGCCGAGCATGACGCGCCTGAAAATACGCTGCAGAGCTAAAGCGAGACAACAGGAACTGTGATTGAAAATTAAATTAAGTGTAAACACAGTTGCTGTATAATTATACTATGAAACGGCCAGATGCAATACAATGCATCTGCCTAGTGTTGCAGTGGTGCTGTCAGCAGGTGAAATCTGATGCCGATCCAAATCTTCCCTCCGACAGAGCTCCCATCAACCTTCTCTACAGAAAATCAAGTTTTGCTGTCAGATCCAGAAGACACACAGTGTCTACTTGCAGCAGTTACTTCTGACTGCTTTCACCGGACACCTGCCATCGCCTCAGCAAAGCTGTCAATAAAACAGTCACACACATACAGCAGGAGCAGTTAATGAAGTATTGTTCCTATATACTGTAGGAAAGTCTCTAGGTCGAAGAAGTCACTGAACAATTAGCCAGGCTGTGCTCCTTTGTGTTTCCTCAGCCTCCGAGCCCTGGTGTTAAAGACTTTATACAGCCTTTATATTTAGACGGACTGACAGATTGGTAGTTGGGCTGGTGTCGGAGAGGTGGGACAGCAGATGGTGAGAGGTGATGGTCGTGACTTGCTGTGGCAGTATGGAGAGCTTTGATGTGGTTCAGGCACACATACACGACTCAGTTCTTTGCACATACTTGCACTGTACCTGTGGTGCCTGTGGTGAATAGATAATAGGTAATAGTATGTGTTTTCTGATGTAAATATGGTGCTTGTACAAATATTTAAAATGCAATAGAGGAACAAAAATGTAAAGTTACATAACAAAAAGTTTTTGTGCGATTAAAGGAACACTTCATCCCCCAAATGAACTTTTGTATTTCAATCACTCACCCTGTGTTAGGTTTAATTCATAAAGAAACTTTGTTGTTCTCGCATGCCTCCACAGTGAACAAAGAATCCAAAAACAGAGAATATTCTTGATGAATTAAAGTCACAGAGGTCCGTGTTTCACAACAGCAAAACTACGTTGAAACATGCATTTACAAACTCTAAAATCATGCAGTATAATCCAAGTTTCATTTATCCAGTCGTGTGCGTAGTACTTCCCAAAACACATACATTTTAGGCTCAAACCTTACTTATACACTTTATCCATCAAAGTTAGCACATGTATGTGGATTTCCCTAAACGCAGGAAGACCCATTACAATTCAGGCCGTTCTCATAAACTGTTCCTACAAAAAGTAAAGCACCCAAATTCAGACATATCCTACGTAATCATAACTCATGGATTTTGGAAGGCTGCAAAGTCAAAAAACACAGGACTTTACCCTGGGACTTTTTCCAAGAAGACAGATGTTCCGTCTGTGTTCCATGTGTGAACTTTGGGTGAGTTGAGTTAAATTGTTTTAAGCTATGTCCTCGGGAGCATGCCTATGTTCCCACAGCCCTGTGTTCCCACAGCCCTATGTTCCCACAGCTCTATGTTCCCACATTTCCCTTTTTCATAAATTTGTATCAGATTTTATCCCCCTTTCTCCCAATCTGGTAGCCAATTACACCCAGCCTATTACCCCAAACCCTAACCCTAACCCTTGTTGGAGGATAGGGCTTAAATTGAAGGGAAATGTAGGAACCTAATTTTGAAAATGTCCTAGAAATGTGGGAACATAGGGCCTAATTTTCAGTGAAAATAAATTCTTAGAAATGTGGGAACATAGGACTGTGAGAACATAGGGCCTAATTTTAAGAAAAGGGCTGTGGGAACATAGGGCCTAATTTAAGAAAAATCTTAGAAATGTGGGAACATAGGGCTGTGGAAACATATGGCCTAATTTTAAGAAAAATCTTAGAAATGTGGGAACATAGGGCTGTGGGAACATATGGCCTAATTTTAAGAAAAATCTTAGAAATGTGGGAACATAGGGCTAACCCCATGTCGTCAACATGTTTCTTTTTCTAAACCTAACAACTGTTACTTTACTTGCCTAAAACTAACCTCCGTAACTTTATGTTAATTACGTAACGTATTTACATTGTAAAAGCAGGCAATAGAATCCTTTCACAGTAGACCAGAGCCGTGTACATGGCTCTAGAGAGGATGAATATGCNAACAGTTACTTTACTTGCCTAAAACTAACCTCCGTAACTTTATCTTAATTACGTAAGGTATTTACATTGTAAAAGCAGGCAATAGAATCCTTTCACAGTAGACCAGAGCCGTGTACATGGCTCGAATCCTTTCACAGTAGACCAGAGCCGTGTACATGGCTCTAGAGAGGATGAATATGCCCCCTGGTTATGTCTTTTTTTTCTTCTTTTTACTGGTGTGTCATGTTCAACCTCACAAAGGGTTGGAAAATGGGTTAGTAAACAGCAGGAAGCTGCATGGAAGCCAATTGTATGCCAATTGTAACCTGTTCCATTAGTTTTTAAGTTTTAGCAAAAATTGTAAGTGTTTGGGAAGGACTGAGCATACAACTAGATAAATGAGACCTGGATGATACAAGTTGTGTAACATTTTTCGGAAAATGTTTTGATGTATTTTTGCTGTTGTTAAAAGTGGTATCAGTTTACTTCAATTAATCAAGAACTGTCTAATTTTTCAGATTCTTCATTCACCATGGAGGAAAAAAAAGTAACACGAGATGAGTAACTGATATACAAATTGTCATTTGGGGGTGAACTATTCCTTTAAGGTGGTTTGTTGCAATTAACATCACATACCGTCTTATAGGATGGAATTTCCAAAGCACTGCTTTTATCACATTATATCCGTATATTAATTGAACCGTGTTCCCAGCAGTCACCCGGCAGAATTAATATCTTTAATTCTACGAATGTCACTGCTGTTACTTTTGAAACATACTGCAATTTGTACCTTGTCAAACGTTCATTCCAACAAAATGTGTAAATTAATTGTCTCAATATGTCATTATCTAATCATAAAAAAAAAATCCTATGATTGCGGCAGAAAAATACAATGAAGGTAAATTTCTGTGTCAAGATATGTCTTTTCTGTCTCACAGTCACACTGGCTTAAGATTTCCTTCAACTCACACTCAAACACACACACACACACACACACACACACACAGTCTTTGATGTCTCTCTCAAACACAAAGTGATGCTGTCCAGGAAAAGTTCCTGACAAAATAGAACAATATTAGCAGATAATGTAGAGCCACAGGTGCACCGTTCCCCCAGCAAGACAGGACAGTATGCTCCCAGCTCTTCCTTCATCCGTGCAAATGTTTTCTCAGATCACATTTGTATCTGCATTGGAGCGAAGGAAATCATTGAGATTCGCACTGTTATTTGCTTGGGCATGTTAAACGATCCCCTGTGATTTCTGCCTAGTCCTCGCCTGCTGAAGTGCTTCGACGCGGCCATGCGTTGTTAGCAGAAACGATAGAAAGTGCTGCAATGTTTTCTACGAGAGCAGCAGCAATTCAAGGCTATTAAACATTGTTTTAGGCACAGAGAGAGGTGCAATTTATTCACCACCGTGATCAAAGCTTAACCAGTGGAGCGAGATAACTGAGAGGGAAGGAAGAAGAGAGAATCCAATGAAGGGCACAGATTGACTGAACTCTAACAAGCAGACTGAGGTGCAGATATAAACAGGCCCTATTAGATACAAAAAAAAAGAGAGATCCATTTGTGCAGGAAAACATCGAGAGAGAACTTTTTTAATTGAGTAGCCTTTAGCCAAACAGTGTTCATTATATACCTGCTGTACCTGCTCACCTGTAAGTCTCTGTGTGAGTAATTACTGTTTGTCCATGTCTGTACTAGGTATTCTCACATTCTCTGTATACAGAAGACGGATTCTCCTATGGCCGGTACACTAGAGTTTTATTAGGCTGTGCTACAGTCGATTCCTCCATCCTGACAATTCTAAGGAAAATCCAGATTGGAGGCTATCCTGTAGTGTGAAGTGTGTACACATTTAATCTTTACACACTGTTTTAAGCAATCACAATGGTGCAAGCTGATAATTAAGCATCAACACTGGGGTGAAGCTTAATGATTTCTGCATTGCCAGTTCTCTCAAACCCAATAGAAGGATGCCAGGGTAATAACGTCATTGCTAACACCAGCAACAGAAATATTATATCTCACAAGAAAACAACAGAGACAGAATCCCCAAAGACTCAATGGGGTGTTGGTAGAGAGGGTGAGCTACTTCAGATGCCTTCAGGTGCCACATCACTGAGGACCTGATGAGGACTTCACAAACCAACACCCTGCTGTAGAAGGCACAATGAGCTATCAATCATCTGAGACATCTGAGGATATTCAGAACTGTGACCCCCCTTTCCATGGACCTTTTACATGTGCATTATTTAGAGCCAAACATATCACCAGAGGCTCATTATCCAACCCGCAGGACGCCTACACCAGGCAGCGCAGAGCCAAGCCAGTTGTTTCAGCTCCACAGCAACAGCCAGCTGCTGCAGTCAGGGAAATGACTGTCATAAGTCATATGGACAAAGTCATAAGGCCCAGTGCTGAGAGGCTCAGGAGGAGCCTTGGGCCATAAGGATTCTTAACATGGAGGCTGCCAGTATTCTATTCCACAACATCACTGGATCAGTATTCATCTGCTCTACCCTTTAAATGTACACGGGGCTATTAACCGTGACCATCTGCACATACATTCAACATCTGTACTTTTACACTGCACCATCTGTAGCCCACTTTTTATACCTGTTATTATAGTCCAATCAACATTCTCTCTTCTAATGTCTTTGCTTATGCATCTGCATCAGGATTGTTTATTGTACGTATTACGATCCAGGTGTTACAATTCAATATATTGTGTTTGTTTTTTTTAATCTGATTTTAGGAAAAGTATGATAATATCAAGAAACTCAGCCATATGCACAAAATAAATCTGTTTTGCCCCATAATAGAGAGATTTGTATTTTTAGGGTGCTTTCAGACCTAGAGCTGTCTTGCTTTGGTCCAAATCAGGGACTTATTTTGTTCCAAAGTTGCATAATTGCCTAGAGTTGGTTCGTGTTCTCACGGCAGCATTTACAAGCGGATCAGATCAAATGCCTGCACAAGAAAGCTGCTCTTAATTGGTCAGAATTTCCATGCGGGAAAAATCCAGGAAGTAAAGAGTACACTTGCAAGATAAATGTGACACTTTCTAATGTCACAATGGAGGGACAACTACGCAGGTTGATTTTAGCACTGGTTGGCATGTACTTTGTTGCATGCATTGTTCATTTTAGGCAAACCATACCGTTTGAAAATGGGCCGCATCCAATTTCAAATTAACATTCCTCCAGGACGACAACATGCTCATGCTTGTTTAACCCAAACAATGTGTAATGCGACTGCAGTTGTTTTGGATCGAGGTTGGAACACGTTCTCACCACAAACGAACTGCACCAGAGTTTGTTTGTAACCAGACCGAGACCACCTCTTCAAGAAGGTCTCGATCCAGTGCACACCCAAGTGCACTGGGTGCAAGCGATTGCTGTGTTCACACCTGCCAAAATGAACCGCACTTAGGGGGCAAACAAACTTGAGTTCGATTGAACTGAACCAAACAGGGCAGGAGTGAAAGCACCCTTATTTATCACAGTCCGTGTAACATTCATCACCACAGCACTACTTTTTGTGCAATCTGAGCAAATTAATTAACATTTAACTATATCAGTAAAAATAAATGAATAAATAATAAAAGTGCCTTGAGGTAAACAAATTTAGAGAAACTCCATGTTCTGCTGTTGAAATAAACACTAAAACATGAGCTGTCTGACTGAAGTAATATTACGATACTCAAGTATTGTGATATTTTCATGGACCTCTATTCTGCAAGACATTTCACCTCTCATCCAAGGTGCTCCTTCAGTTCATTCAATTTAGATTATATTCGCTTAAGAGTACCATGACTTGGATGACTGAGAATCTCCAACAACAAGTTGCTAGACAATTTGGGAAGAATGCCCTTCAGAACTGAAGAAGCCTCTTGAATGAGAGGGAAAACATCTTCAAGAAACTCAAGCAAGTCCAGTTGCCTACGATGTAGCACTTAAGAATACCATGAACTGGATGACTGAGAGACTTCACCAGCATACCCACCCTCTTTATCATCTGCAGGCAATCCAAAAGGCTGCTGCAAGACTACTTACTAGGTGAAATAGATGGTTTCACATTTCCCCAATTCTTAGATCTCTTCAGTGGTTCTGTCACCTATAGGATCCCATTCGAAATTCTCATAGTCACAGAGCATTACACAGTCAGTCTTCCACTCATGTGCCTGAACTACTTCACCCATATTTCTTAGCTCACTCTCTTCAGTAAAATACACTAAATTTGCTGTCTGTCACTCAAACCTGCCTTAAGACACATTGCAGTATCTAAATTTTGGAATGCCCTGTCTGCACCTTTATGGTCTGTTGACTCTGTTTCTTTTAAAACCCAGCTAGACAGCACATCTGTTTAGACAGGTGTTTGGGTACCTGTATGAATTAGCTCTGTATGTGTGTATTCTTGTCACGTGTTGTGGTTATTTTTCAATATATGATGTGTAAACAGGTTTGCACTTAAAACCACGTGGCTTGAGTTGCCGCTCTGTCTTCAATGTTTTCTTTATTGTATGTTGTATATTTCCCTCGTAAAGCACTTTGTGACTTGTGTCTATGAAAGGTGTCACACAAATACATTTTACTTTCACTTCATGTATCCTGTCTCAACTTGAACTTTAATCAGAGATTCTCAATGGCCATGCTACTGACGTTTAGATAGTCAATCACAAAACCGATCTGACCGAAATATTAGCTTTTAAACTTGCACTTTTTTCACAGTTCTATACTGTCACTGTCTTCACTGGCAAAGACCTGAAGGAGAGCTGGATAATATGCTCAAAAGGCTCCTTCAAACCACGCCTCAGAGGTGAAAAGTAATTCCATTTGAGGGACAGAGGAATACAGATCTTTCCTTTTTAAAAGCTGCATCAGTCCCTCATGACGAAAGCTTTAAAGCAAGAAGTAGATGACTCATACGCATGCTGGATGACAGGCATGTAACTCAGGCTGGCCGAGTGTGGTTGAACTTTCATGTGTATGCTTTGGGCAAAGTTCAGGCCGACATGTTTTTAGGTGAGGGGCCGGGTCTGGCTCAGGTTGATATTTCAGACTGGCAGACTTTGCCTTGGGATTGTGTGCCAAGTATTGAGATCCTGCCACACACTGCTGGCCATACTGATGTGTGATGCACTGATGAGGTTTCTGTGAGAGTTCTGGTCTTGACATCATAGATGGATCACAAATTAAGAGGGTATTCTCAGTGTAACCATAAACCCTTCTTAACCCTGTACTTGCCTGATCATTAGCGAGAGTAACCATATTTACAACTGAGACAAAAAAGCACAGTGTGTGCCATTTTGAGTTCAGGAGACTGAGCAATTAGCATTACAGAAGTATAAAAAATGACAAGTTGTGGTTTTTCAAGGGTTATGTTCCCCGCAATGACCCCCCTGGAGTCTTGTCACAGTGAGGTTGCGAGGCAACCAGGAAGTCACTGTGAAAACCACAAGAAACAAGATACTATGTATCAATTAATGAGCTTTAGAGATGCTGACAGGCACATTATTTGACCTTTTGACATAGCGAGGCAGGCTGTGACCCCCCCTGTTGAGAAGGGTCTAGCTGCGGAGCTCCAGGCTCGGGCCCTCCTCCTCCTCTGTCAGACCCTTTCCAGTCCCAAGCCTGGAGAAGGAAGTGAATAATGAATGGCAAAGACAGTCATCAGGATATGATAGCATGCATTCATTATTTTGAATAAGCTACACGACCTCCCCAATAACCCCAAGGTAAATGGTAAAACCTTAATATTTTGACTGTAACTGACAGTTCAGACTGTATGCATGTGCGTGTGTTTTCCTATGAAAGGCAATGCACCCAAATTCATACATAACCCATGCTGATGGCAGTAAACAAGGAAGTAATCTGAAGCACTTGTAGGCGGGCAGGTTGGGTGGTGGAAGGGTCTTACTTTTTTTTTTTTGCCAAGGATGTTCCCCTGCAGTCGCATGTTCAGATCTGTGTGCACTTTGAGAGAATTTTGAATCATTTTAAGGTACTGTATGTTCTCACCATGCTTCTTTTTCTAAACCTAACTATAGTAACTTTTATTGCCTAAACCTAACCTCCATATTTTTACATTAATGATTTAACTGCATGTTAAGGACTTAATATCACTCGTTGGGTCAAATTCGTAGGATATCACGCGTACTGTTGTGCATGCATCTGTTGTAGGATGTCATACAAACTGTTCAATGAGAAAAGGTTGTTCAGTCAGGTTAGATAATGTAATATTAAGCTGAAATTAATTGGAACTAACTTTGTGAGTTTGCTAATGTTAGCTAGCTAGCTAGCTATGCTAATGTTGTTATGTTGGCAAACTCTGGTTTTTAAGTAAATTATTTGCTGCTTAAAGTTACTTTACCTAACTTTACAGTTACAATTATACTAAAATATTATGGTTTTATTATTTGTCTTGGTGTTATTGTTGAAGGCCATGTGGCAAAATGTTATGTGGTATCTAAGTTAACTCTTTATGCTCTGTAGCCTATAATGTAGTGGCATCCAAACACATAATACACAGTGGCATCTAAAAATTCAGCAATACACTTTTTAATGATCAGCACAGCAAACAATACATATGTAGCTTACACATAAAACCAAATGTGATCAGTCTGCTTATAAAATGCCTGCTGACACAGTGGTATGGACATGATGCAATGCACTAAATATAAGCTCAGAAAGCCACTTTATTTATTACTGATTTAGAAAATCTTGTGCTCTTGGTGAGTCTTCATTTTGATGAATAATAGAATAAACTCAATGAGCCTCACATGATCTTACTTGAATATATGTTTTTTTACAACATAAATCCGATCAGAGAAGCTTTTGGCACAGCACATGTGAATTTTAAGTGTGAAAAACAATACACTGAGCATAATAATACAGTGGCATTGCAACATCATAATTGATAAGGATGCTCAATAAACATGTGATTTTCCACCATGGGTCTTTGTGATGGAGATGAGTCCTTGCGCCAAGGTAAGAGGCAAGAGCCTGAGGATCTATTTTCCATTTCAAGCCTTAATGCCTATCTAAGCTAACCATCTCCTGCCTGGTTATAACTATGTCGGAGAGATGAGAATGGTGAAACTCTCAAAATGTTGAACTATTATCTTTTTTTAACAATCCAAACCTGAAATAGTTTTTTCTACATTTCTTGGGGTTTTGGAAGTAGAATCTCAAATCTCACACGGGTGACCATCCTTCTACCAAACCCAGGAGTGGAAGAATACTTGTGTGCATTCAAAGCTAAGGGCTGCAGCAACCTGAACAAACTGCAACAACAGCTGAATTCACCAAATAATGATTGGCCCATTGTCCACCAGACTGGATGGGAGTTGACAGCTTGCCATAACCATATTAAGACATCATTTTCCCTGCTGGATTACTGCAGTCAGCGCGTAACTGTATTCCTCTGTGGCTAAGCTCTCTAGCGTCGGGGTAAAAGAAAGGCAAATCTCTCCAGTGACGTCAAACTTTGATAACGGACAAAGAAGTGGCCGCCATCCTGGAGGTTCAATCTTTTTATAACATGAGCAGCTCTGTTCTGAAATAAGATATCCACCACATGACAGAACAGAGAGGTACGAAAGGAGGGAGGCAGGGAGGACGTAAAAATGAAGAAAAAAAAGAGGATGTGGAGACGAAGGTCACGCAAGGAAGGAAAGGGAGAGTACAAGGTGTGAACACGAGTCGTACACCGGGAGGTTATGAGCAGATCAGGTGTGAGAGCAGGGAGGGGGTAAAAGCAGAGAAAGAGAATGAATAAATAGATGGCAGAGTGATGGACGTGGCATATCCCTACAGATGAAAGAGTGAAGGGTACGGCTTTAAGAGGGCAACAACATCAAGAGGGAGGGGGAGGGAGAGGCTGTCATGCAAAATGATCAGAGCAGGGGTTTGAACAGATGGGAGAAGAAGGCCAGAGGAAGAAAGGAAAAGGATAGAGGGGAGAGGAGAAAAGATAACAGGAGGGGTTAGAGGAATAAGAAAATGTAATCATAGCAGACAATAGTTCACGAGCGAGGGGAGGGAAAGGAAGTGCAGGAAGAGAAAAAGGGAGTAAAAGAAAGAACAGGAGGTAAAGGGGGGTGTAAGCAACAGAAGAGGGAGAAAGCAAGGGGAAGAGATGGTGAGGAAAAGGGGAGAAGGAAAGGACGGGAGAGGGGGCATGCACGGGAAGACAGCAGAAGTGGAAGGGAAAAAAGAAAAAGTAGAGGAAGAGAGAGTAAATAAAATATAAATGTGAACAGAAAAGACGGGAAGTGAAAGTAGAATAAAAGAGAGGAAGAGAAAGGAAAGGAAATGAAGATGGCAAATGGGAAAAAAGAAGAATGGGGGGGAATTGGAGAACAGGAAATGAGAAAAGGTAGAGCAGAGACAAAAAGGATGAAGTGAAAAGGGAGGAAGAGACAAAAGAAGGGAGGAAGGACGGTCAGGATGAAGAAAGGAGGGGTGCTGAGAAAGATGACGTCATGGATAGAGTTCTGGCTACGGCAATGAGATGGAGATAAATGGAGGCAAAGATGGGAACAGAGACAGAGAGCGACAGAGAAAGAGAGAGCCAGGTAGCATCAGACAAGAGGTGTAAATAACTATAATGAGGCTGTGCAGAAAATAGAGTGCGGGATGAGATCGCGCTACATAAAGGAAACGGGGGAGAGAGAGGTAGAGCCGGATGACAGAGGGGGTTTGAGTAATGCCATCCCGGTGCCATGCGCCTAAAGCGAGATGACAGAGAGGGAGGCTGTGACAGAAATTGCAGCATGTGGGGAGGAAAAAGTGATCAAAAGAAAATGAGGAGAGTCAAACACGGTGACAGAGAGAGTGAGATGGTGAGAGGAGAGGGGGAGACAGAGAGGCTGGTGTCTGGCAGGAAGGATGTGTGAAGAAGGGCTGACGGAAACGGAGGATAAAGAAGGAAATTAGATGGAAGACGGTGAAAGAAAGACAGACAGAGGTTGAGCGAGGTGTGAGTAATGTTGCCTCTGTGCTGTCGCCCTAATGAGACAGGTTTGCTTTATGGATGCGTCTTGCATCTCCCAGCAACTTCTCTGTTGCTATCAGCTGTGATTAATAGACACACACACATTCATAAACACAGAGAGGTAGGTGTAAATTGTGAAAGGGGAAATTGCAACCATTCCAGTGTGCATAATGCTTAGTACAAGTACTGCAATAAAGCTGTGGGATGATCAATACAGGATCATTTGCATGCTTGTTGCTGTGCTGTAAGATTTTATGTGAGTGAGGTCATCGAAACAGAACATAGAATATCAAAACCAAAGATTCAGAGTGTTCAGATCAGCTTCATGACCTCAAAAGTGCTGGCAGAGTACTACTGAGCGGTTTTGTCTTTTCTGTATACCACTGATTATGCCATGGTGATGTCATCAGGGTCTTCGAAAATGGTGTAAACTGGTGTGGTGACTATTTTGTTGCTTACATCGCCTCTCGTTTCAGACCACTTCACTTGCCCGCCCTGCCCTGATTAGCCTCACCTGTTACTACAGCCCTGCAGTCTATTCACCTGTTCTCACTTCCCCAATTAGTGTATCCCTACTTGTACCTGCTCAGTTCTTTTGTTCTTTGTCAGTTTGGCTTCATTTTTGGTTCTCTTACATGCTTTCTTATGCCTCCCTGCTTTCATATGGCTAATTATGGGACATGCAATTTTGAAATTGTCCCACTGCCTCTTCTGTTGCCTGCAATTGTGTCCGAGCCCGCTACCTGCTCTCCAAGACCATAAAAGGCAAAAAAAAAAAGAAAGAAAAAAAAAGCACAAAAAACTGTTTGTCCAAGAAAACCACAGAATCAGTCTTTTCAGCCACTGGCCCCAAAATAACATGTTTTTGCTTAAGTTACAAAGCCCTGTAGCAGCCATGTTGTAGGAACAAAGGATGCAGTCAGTCAAAAAATAAATTTGTTTTCCGTTTCCTTCTGACATCAGATGTTAGTTTCTTACAATCATGACCACATTCAGTGTGCCTGTTCTCACTTTACATGAGCTAGCTAAAGTTCAGTTCACACAGATCGAATAGAACTAGTTCATAGTTAATAATAACAATAACTTTATTTGTATAGCACTTTTCAGTATAAATAACAAAGTGCTTTACAGCATAAAATATCAGCACACAGTCAATATCAACACAAAAAACATACAACTTAATCATTACATCATGAAAGCCTTCCTGTAAAAGTGTGTCTTGAGGAGCGATGTAAAACGAGGAACAGACTCTGAAAACCTGATTTCCTCAGGAAAATTGTTCCAGAGTCTAGGGGCCCTGATTGCAAAGGCCCTGTCACCTTTTGTTTTCAGCCTAGACCTTGGAACAGCTACCAGGGCCTAACCAGCGGATCTCAGACTGCGAGTTGGTTTGTGTGAGGATAAAAGGTCTGAAATATAGGCAGGGGCTAGCCCAAGTCTGGCCTTAAAAACAAATAAAATCATTTTAAAATCAATCCTAAAATGAACAGAACACATTTTTTAGACCTATTTAAAAGCCAAGCTGCAGCATTTTGTACTAACTGTAGATGGTGAAGTGATTTCTGGCTGAGACAGGTATATAAGCTATTACAATAGTCGAGGCGTGAAGAAATATAAGCATGGATGAGTTTCTCCAAGTCTGTGGCTGAGATAAAAGACCTGACTTTGGCTATGTTTCTCAAATGATAAAAACATGTCTGGACCACTTTTTTTACATGAAGTTCAAAGCTCAAGTCCTGGTCAAAGATGACGCCGAGGTTTCTGGCTGAGGGTTTTACAAGAGGTGTTAAATCGCCAAGGCTTTCCAAAATGAGTTTTCTTGTTGTGGATGGACCTATAACAATGACATCGGATTTTGACTGACTGAGCTGGAGAAATTGTCTGACATCCAGTATTTTATTTCTGTGATACAATTGTGGAGGGCTGCTATATTAGACTGATCACTGGGCTTGATTGGGATGTACAACTGTGTGTCGTCTGCGTAACAATGAAAATGGACGTTGTATTTACGAATGATGTCACCTAGAGGGAGCATGTAAATGGAAAAGAGAATAGGGCCCAGGATCGACCCCTGGGGGACACCATAGGAGACATTAGTGGGGGAAGAAACAGAGCCAGCTATAGATACGGAAGAGTATCTGTTAAAAAAGGTAAGAGCTGAACCAATTCAGGGCCACGTCAGTGATTCCTGCCCACTTCTCTAACTAGTTCAAAATTTACTATAAAAAAGTGTGGTTTAGACCAGCTCTTTTGTTATGATGTGGTGCTATCTAAATACAAATGGACTTGACTTGACTCTACGATTTGAATTTTTTTAACTAAATTCATAGTCTCATAAAATGAACAAGTTTACTTTTTTTTTTTTTAATTAAAAAAAAAAGAAAAAACTTGTGATCATCATTCAGTCACAGACACTTCCCAAGACTGATTGGATGTGGCTGATGTTCAGACTTGTTATTTCAGACCTGGAGGGCATAGTTTGCATAAAAAAAATACGACGTTTGCATCGGAATCTGTGACTTACTGGTAGATTCTTAAAAGTCCTTCAACAAACACGGTCACATTACTTCAACATCACCACCAAAACAGTGCTGTAAAGCTGTGTTCAGCATGATGACGTTCAGCAGTCTCATTTTGCTACCTGTTAGGCGCTTTTTTAAGACACATAAAAGCTTCAAAAGTCACAGGTGGACTATATACTGATCTTTGTAATATGTCATAGAATAAATGGTGAAAATCTAGGCTTGTGTAACCACAGACCTTACTTCGAGGATCTAACCAAAAACTCACTCCAAATAAACATTGACTTGGAGATGAGGGAAGTTAACTTATTTTCAGGGTTTAGGACTCATTCCTGCAGCACTCCATTGTTACACCAGACATCGTACATGCAGGACAAGGCCAGACATCGTGCCTGGGTGCTACCATAATCCAGTCAGAAGTACTGGGCCATCTCAGCATGAATGCTAGTTCTCAAAGATGGCATTATTTTTTAAACTAAAACATATAGATCTCAATAGATCTAGCCTTTTATTCTGCCTTTTCTTTACTAATTAGTAAAAAAAAAAAAAGCCACAGGACTTGCGACTGTTACACTGACCCAAATATTCCTCAGCGATTCATTCAGCTTTGTTTTGGGTTTTGTAAACTAAATTAAATTAAGCTCCTTCTAACTGTCAATTGGCTTCCTCAGAGTTATGCACCCATGGGGACTGAGCATGGATTTGTTGGAACAGGGGCGCTGCATAAATGTAGACCATACCATACCATAGAGGCTTAAATTAATTTCCATTCCCCCTTGTCATCAACATTCAAGACAGAGGAGAAGGGAAGTGAGCCAGAGCTTCTCTGTGGCCATCAGCAGAAGGCTGTGGTTGTACTGGGCTGGTCCCAGGTGTGAATAGGTGCAGCTGTATGAATTTAAAGCAGACGAGTTCTGTGAAAGAGAATACGTGCTCAGCAAAATCCTTCCCTTGATAAATAAAGATAAGGAAGAACAAAGGAACAGCGCACAGAAATAAAGTGTTTGAGAGAGTGGCCTCTTGTTCGGCTTTGCTTGGCAACATTCCTAGAGCCTTTACCAGAGCAACATGACTGTGTTTGTTGTATGCAATCCCCCAGTTTAACCATGGTATTTTAACCACTTTGGCAGTAAATAGATAAATGTTAAAGGATAGGTTTGGAGGTTTCCAAGACTTCAGAACTTAACACAATACTCACATACTGTTCTGTAAGGAATCAAGTACAGAATCCACAGACCTCTTTCTGTGTAAAAATGCATTTTACAGTACAGCCAAAGCTAATCTGAAACTCCAGCAGTTTGAGTAAGACAAACTGGGTATATATCTTTAGTTCAAGTTACAGTCTTATTTTAGTTACATTTTTCTTATTTACCCCCTTGGTTGCAATTGAAATAAACTGGCTCCCACAATGGGGATATTGACTTGACTTGGACAACTCTACTTTTGAGGCTGTTTAACTTAAACACTGAATTTTACACAGAAAGAAAGATTAAAGCTTTTGTTGCCCATCGATTTACAGTGTAACAGAAGGAATCACTTAACAGTCAGTACAGAGAGAGAGGATTGATTATATAAACCAAGAAGTATAGCATGTGAGTATTGCATTGCGATAAACCTAAAAACAATCCCAACAATGCTCACCAAAGATGCCCAATGAAAACATCCAATAGATACTCATTTTGGGCGTGTTTCGTTTCTCTTCCAAATTGTGCGGTTTTCTTAATGACTGACTGACTGAAAATATGTGACTGATGTGGTTCTCTGATAGAGGCCATCCAGAGCTCATAGATCATCTGGGACCCTCAGAGATCATCAGACTTGCTCGCCATCTCCAGAATCTGACACAAATATGCAGAAGCAGCTTTTGGTTTTTATGCACCAAAGATCTGGAATATACTTCCTGAACACTTGAGGTCTACTCCAACCTTTTGTTCTTTTTTAATACAGGCTTTTAACAAACTTTTGCCAATGCCTTTCATTATACTTCTACACTTTTTCATGAATTGTCTTATTTTCTTTTTTGTATGTTTATGCTTATGAAAAAAGCACTTTGACTTGCCTTTGTGTCCAAAATGTGCTGTATAAATAAACTTGGATTGTATTGAATTGATTATATGGGTGATTTGTGTTCAAATAAGGGTGTAATCGAATGCTTCAAAGCTTCAGCTGTTGCCACGGTCTTCGATGTCCAAATTAATATCCGAATGCTTCATTATTTATTTATTTTTTGTTTGTTTTGTTTTTCCACCAGTAAACTGGTGGAGGAAACTGAAAAGAGGTGGCAAGTGCCAGACACAGATGAGGCCAGTGTCCTCAGTGCAGTCACTGACCACAGCTTCAAGCAGTTAAATTGGCTGTTTAACAATGAAAAGGAACAGGTTAGATGAATTTTGGACAGTTACAGTAAAGAAGCTCTTGGTTTGCATCAAGTGATGTGGCCTGACCTGTGGCATTAGGAGTTATTAATAATTTTCTAAAAGCGCAAAGTCCTTCCAAAGTTGGGTCGAGTTCGGGTGGCTTATCAGCATATATTAATATGAACCCCCTTCCCAAGTTGAGTTGTGTCCTGTCAAAGCTTTGAATATTTGAGGGTAATTATCACTGAAGCTATGAAGCTCCAAAAATGGTATTTGGGACAGCCCTATTTCAAACTTCCAGCTTGTCTGACACAATGACACGATATATTTGAATAAAATGTAGTGGTTATCAATAGCAGTAAATTCAGACAAACAGCTTCCAAAGAAATGAAATTTCCTTTAAGTCATTAACACATCAGGTATGTCTCACAGTCTAGAAATTTACTGTAAGAATCTCACAAGTTACAGAAATAATGATAATCTGTTATGAACTCACAGACTTCTCATCACACACAGCAAAGGTGTCAGACTGTGGGAGACTGTTATTGTAAAATTAGTGTGTAGCTCATGAATATGAGTAACCATCTGAAAAGCTAAATCCAAAATATGCCCACATTAGCTGTGTTTATTTAATAATACATTTCAAAGGATGGATTAGTCACCATTCATTACTAGAACTTCATTAAAGTTTAGTAAGTAATGCGAGCAGTTCATCATCACTCAACAGTGCACACAGTGTTGTCACGCAGCCAATGATATTTGGGGGACACATGGACGATTATGCTGTTTATGTTCTCATCAATTAATCACTTCAGTAATTTGTTCTCTTTTAAGCTGCTGTTTCGCTGTGACCTTTAATTACCTTTTTATCCAATTGATTCTGTTATGGCTTCATTGTGTTTCATCTTGGTTATTGATCTTTTTTTGTAACTCCACTGCCAAATCTCTTTTGTAGCAGGCTGATACAACTTGATTTAATTTTGAACAATCTCCAAAAAAAAAAAAAAAAAAATATCTGTTAGAGTTCTCTTGAAAAATGTATTTATCAGGTGATTGGGAGGCATACTGATGTTTAAGATATAAGGTCCAGGTGAAGGTCTCCAGTTACTAAAATGTGGACTCTATGCAAGCAGCCAGCCACATTTGTGACCAGGGTAAAAGAGCTGAGGAAAGTAAAAGTGGATTCAAGTAAACAGAAGCAAATAATGGCACACAGAAGGGGGGATAGATAGTGAGAAGCAGGCATGACAGGGAAAAACTACCAAACTATGTGGGGGTCTCCAATGGGCTGGATAGCCACTACGTTGAGATGGAGCGTGTTATTATTGCAAGGAAAAGCAGCATGTGGTGAGAAGGATGGAGAGACTGTGGCAAAGCATGGTGTCAGAGAGGGAGAGCTATGTGCTTGGCCAGTGATACTGATAGAGAGAGAACATGCAGAGAGCAGGATGGCAAAAGATACAGTTTTTATGTTTTTATTAAAATGTGGTGCAAGATTTTGAGCAAACTGCATGTTTCCTTCAATTCCCTTTATGTGAATATAATCAAGACAGTGTGATGAAATTACAGAATTAACCAAGCAGAAGTTACTGTGATGCTTGAGGGCATTTAATTGCTGTAGCATAAAGGGGAACACACACCGGTGGCGTATGATGTGCTGGTTGATGCACATGAATATGTCAGGATACACACAGGATACATCCCTCCTCGAATTTTCTAGTACATCAACTCTTCAGATACACAGCAGTCTAATCACATTACAGTCAGCCAAATTGTGTAAAATGATTATTAAATGAACAGTGATCACATGCAGCAGTCTGCACTCTGACCTCATCACCTCCCGCAAGAAAAGAACAAGCTTAATACAGCAGGGATTGGGGAGTGACCATCGTAACATTGCCACTACCAAACCATAGTCTCAGAGCCTATGTGTGGAGGTAGTGCTAATGCAGTGCTCTGTGACCCTTCATTGGAAGTTTATTTCCGAAAAGAAACTGCATGTAATGAGCATAAATTGACACGCTGTCCCTAAGTGTGCAAAACTGATGCTGGATGGGTACCTAAAGCATCTTATTAGACAAGTTGGGACAACTTGGTCTCACTCCAAAGTCATCGAAATCTGGTGCTTGGGCAGTGACTTGCAGTGTCAGACACAGATGAAAAAGACATTCTATAAAGTGGGCGTGATACGCAGTCGTTATAGTTGAATGGCACTTGGCAGCGTCTGGGGGAAACACAGCGGGACAAGAACAAAAGCTAAGGCGGTGAAAGTTCTGGGGGAAACACAGCGGGACAAGAACAAAAGCTAAGGCGGTGAAAGTCCGAGAAGGGTGGTGAATGGGTCCGACAAGCAACGACTTTCACCCGGAAGGTTGGTGTTTGCGTCCCGTAAGATTATAACGGCAACCACGTGCTTTTGTTGCCTAAACCCAGCCACGTGCGTTGGTTGTTGGAGGAAAAAAACCCCCATCTATTTGCGGTGTTACACTGACGTAGTGCATTTCTTTTAAAAGAGACTGTATGTAAACAGTAAATTTCCTGTAAAAATGTAACAGACATAACTTGGCATTGTCAACAACCAACGCACTTAGGGTACCTTTCACGTCCTACGAGAGTCCATGGCCAAAAGTCCATTTGTCACAAGGTCGGAATGAGAATGTGTTGAACTAGAAATAATTTTTCTAAAATTCTGTTTGTTTGTTTTTTGGTGCAAATTTAAATTGTGCAGAGGTAAATAAAACATAGGAATGTGTGTGATGAATGAAAGAGAAAGAAGACATGTAAAAGCAAGTGGAGAACTAGAAAGTGTCAGAGAGTTGTAGGTAAGAGCAAGTGACGAAGAAGAAGGGAGGGAGAGGGACAGGGACCGAGACATGGTGGCAAAATAATGAAATAGTGATGAGTCTTATTTAACGACTGAATGACACGAGAAATTCTATGTGTGGATTAAATATTAACACAGCAAGAAAGAGATGAAGCCCTGCCTCTTTCTCTTCTGCTGTCTTCCCCTCCCTCCCTTTCTTTATCTTTCCTTCCCTCACTCTGACGCTGTTTTTCATCCAAGATGGTGAAGCATGAGAGAAGGAGGGAAAAGATAAGGGCTGAAGTGAAGAATGACAAGAGCAGGGGAGAGTGTGACGGAGAGGAAGGATGAAAAGTTGGTGCTGCTTTTTGGCAGCTTCAGTGTTTGATGTAGCAGAGTCATTAAAAGTGGGCAAGTCATCCCAGCTCCATGTGGGAGCCCATTACACCAGATTGGTTTATGGTGGGAATAAGACTCATTTTTACACTGGCCCAGCCTCTCTGTCTCACACACACACAGTACGCTCCGTCTCACTCTGCTCCTTCCTCTCTTGCGAACCCTGGCAACTTAAAAGGGAATGATCTGTAATTAGTGAGGTGATAGTCATACAGATGGGTGGTGTAGCTGACTTAAAATTTAATTTAAGGCATTGTTACAGGATGAGAAAAAGATTTCCTCTGCAGTCACTTGAGAGAGGGAGGGAGATGAAGGAAAAAAAGAGAGAATAAAAAGGCCTTGGGGCTTATCTTTCCTACAGGCTTCAGATGCATGTTAACACATGAAAGGAGGCCTCAACCCTTCAACTAACACTCACTGACACATGTACAGTAACACACATACACACACAAGCATGCACTCAGTGATGCAAGACTGTACTGTTCTGACTTTGTACAGCTCTTTTACATCTCCAAGTAGTTCTCCAACACAAAGATGCAGAAACACATTTGTATTCATGATGCACCCACGTATGTGCAAACACACAATAGCATCTTTGTGCGTCTATACCTGCGAGGCACTTCAGTGATATAATGCATCTCCCAGCCTCGTACTCTTACCTATTTCTGATCATAAAAGCAGACTCTATATGCGCTTTTTTTTAAATGCAAATGCCCACTTAGCTGTTAGCAAAAAGCAGTAGCCTAATGTAGGTTACATCACTGATGCTCAACCCTCACACGTGTAGTTCGTTGACAGTATGGTTGACTGTGATCACGTGGCCACAGCAGGGGAACGGCCTTCAGTACATTAGTGTCAACAACAACCGGCAATCTCCAAGGCTAAAATACGAAGCCAAAGCAGAGGTGCCAGAAATTGCAGTTTCCTGAATGGCTACGTGAGGCTGGCTCCAGAAGTGAGTCATTCCCATTGGACCCCCATCTTAAAATGGTCAACTTTAAAGCTGAAATAAATATATTTACATCCTGATACAAAAAAGTGTTTTGGTCTCTAAAGCTGATTTCCCCATCCCTGACAACTGTATGGGGGGGTGAATTCTTATATAACTCACCCGTTTATATTTTATTGAGGCTTAAATACTATATGCACACTCTCCTCTCCCCCAGCTAGCCAGCGGGGTCCCGCAAGGTTCAATCCTAGGTCCCATTCTTTTCTCCATCTACGTGCTTCCTCTCAGTCAAATCATTCAAAAATATGACATCTCTTTCCACTGCTATGCTGATGACGCCCAGCTCTAGCTTCCCCTCAAACCAAACAACCAATCCAAACTCACCAATACCTTCAACTGCATCAATGAAATAAAGTCCTGGATGGCAGTAAACTTCCTTCAACTAAATGAAGCTAAATCCGAAATCATTCTCTTTGGCCCCTCTGACAACATCAACCTGATATCCAACAGTCTTGGCAACCTGTCCACTCCTATAAAACCTCACGTCAAAAACTTTGGTGTCATTTTCGATTCTGCACTCAAGTTTGATAAACAGGTCACCTCAGGATTCAAAGCCAGTTTTTTCCAACTTCGCACCATCGCAAAAATCAAACCATTCCTCAGTTTCAAGGACCTAGAAAAAGTCATCCATGCTTTCATTTCCACTCGCTTGGACTACTGCAACTCTCTTTACACTGGAATTAATAAGCCATCTCTCTCTCCCGTTTACAAGTGGTACAAAACGCTGCAGCCAGACTTTTGACAGGTACCCGAAAGAGAGACCACATCACCCCTGTCCTAGCCTCTCTCCATCGGCTTTGGTCAACTTGGGTTGTTTTTAAATGTGCTTTATAAATAAATTTGACTTGACCCGACTAAAGTTACACATATTTAAGGGCATGGCAGCTTTAAGTGGAAGTCTGTCAGAGACGTCACAACAGTCTCGTCGCTCCACCCCAGCTTTACCCTCTTGTCTAAGTATGTTCACTTCTGGTTCCAAAAAAACAAGATGACAATGACTGAAACACCAAATTAGAGGCTTTAAAATGCGGAGGGGTGGGTGGCTGTGGCTCAGAGGCAGAGCTGGTTGTTCACTAATCAGCAGCTCAATCCTCGGCTCCCCCAGTCTGCATGCCGAAGCATCCTTGGGCAAGATACCGATCCCCAAATTACTCCCAATTGCTGTTCCATCGGTGTGTGTGTCTGAATGGTTACTGAGTAGCAGGTGGCACCTTGTATGGTAGCCTCAGACACCAGAGTGTGTGTGTGTGTGAATGGGTGAATGTGACAGGTAGTGTAAAAAGCACTTTGAGTGGTTGTAAAACTAGAAAAGCTCTTTATAACTGCAGTCCATTTACCATTCCATTTTACCATTTTAAACAGGAGCCCACTAAGCGATTGGTGATGTCACAGTATGTATTATCCATTATTAAATACAGTCTTTGGTCAGCGACAGAAAAACACATCAAAGTCAAAACTTCAAGCTAAAATCTATTATTTTTGTTCAAGAAATCAACGAGGGTGGAGCAAGGGGTGGATGTGACTCATATCTATAAGGCTTAATAAAATATAAAGAGTTGAGTTATATAAAATTTACCCCCCGCACAGTTGTCATAATTGTGGTAATTAGCCATAGCAGTGGTCCAGAGTTGTCCTTAGTCATTGGTTAAAGGTCCCCACAGCTTAATATATTCAGCATCAGACTTGCATTTGGCCATGTCACCAAGCTAGTTTGCTGTCTCTGTCAAGTAGCTGTCCATTAGTCACTCATTCTACAGCACGAAACTGCACCTTAAATGTGC
Organism: Epinephelus moara; assembly: GCF_006386435.1. NCBI lineage: Eukaryota > Metazoa > Chordata > Actinopteri > Perciformes > Serranidae > Epinephelus > Epinephelus moara. The sequence continues at coordinate 6,336,435 of NC_065510.1, read as the reverse complement.
CAGAAATGTCTGTACTTCAAAATAAAGCTTTTTTTGTACAAACTTGAAATGTGCACGAGCCACTTCCGGACTATTCAGAATGGACCAGTGACCCATTTTTGGACCGTGACCCACCAGTTGGAAACCACTGAGCTATAGAGACCAAAATTGTTTTTTTGTACCAGGCTGTAAACATGTTTATTTCTGCTGTGAAATTGGGCATTTTAACATGGGGTCTATGGGGACTGACTCACTTTTGGAGCCAGCGCCAAGTGGTCATTTCAGGCACTGCAGTTTTGGGCACTTCCGTGATGGAGCCTTGGAGGCTGCTGCTTGGTAGGAGATAAGATATAAAATGCGGTATCCTGTTAAGGTCACATACTTTGTTGACCCATCCATGCATGACCTTCTCTTTCTGAGGTATTCTTGCACAAGGTTACACCCCTGCTTGTAACCATGCTTGTTAGGAAACATAAAAATAGGTTGTTCAGGGGAACAAACAATCAGTGCTTTCATTTTCCAGTTTCATTTTCTCCCTAAAAATATCCTCACTTTGTCTAAACTCAAACTGGTTCTCACAAAGATACCAAAGGACGTGTGTATTTGCATATGTATGTGTTGTTGATGCACTGCTGGTTTACACTGTGATGAATGTAGTTGAAGTGCTCTGGCATCGTCTGAACATCGCTCGCTCATTAACCTCGTGGTTCTAGCTCTATTAAGATGGAGGGAATCCATTTAGCTCATTCTCTGGTACACACACACACACACACACACACACACACACACACACAAACAGGATTACACAAAAACACACAGATGCATAGTGGTATACAGACATATTTCTCAGCACAAGGAACCATGCTGGGAATGAAAACGCAGGCAAACAAACACACCAGGCATATGCATGAACACATATACACACCAGGCATACACACACATAATCACTGTAACACAAGGAATTAACGCGCACAGAGAAATATGAAGTCACGCACATATTCACAAACACATAAGTCACACACACACAGCCTGGCATAGTCAGGCATACAGTCAGACATACACATTGCTCAGTGGCAGAAATCATGCTGGGAATACACACACACACACACACACACAAGCACACACACTTTGTCACTTCATGAATCCCCGCAGCTGAATAAGAACACATTTAAAAGGCATCATTTTGTCACTAGTGGAAACACACACAGTATATGCAATGATACCACTGGGAGCTCTGTATTTAACATCTCTATCATTTTATTTCTCCTGCGCACACACACACACACACACACACACACACACACACACACACACTCACGCCCAGAACACGTGTAGTGGTGCCTATGGGATCTCTGTATGCAACGTCTTTATTACCTCGCAGCAGTATTATGCCGTTGTGCACACCCCGCACTGTCTAATCCGGTTAGGCGTGTCGCGGCTGAGGTTTCTTTCTAAGCGAACAGCAAGTTTAAACGGCCACATAAAGGCCTCACTATGACAGGGATTAGGCACTTTTAACCATTTACGGGATTACGGGCGGTATTGAACACAGCCCTCCCTGAAGGTACAAAGCCACTCGAGGCTTGGTTTCTCCACTGTTTGTAATTGAATGCTAAGCTATCGCTTGGAGTGTGTCATTACAATACTATTGAATATCTGTAAGCACTTGGTGTGATGGCAGTTTATACTGTGGTAATGAAATATTGTCGGAAATAAGAAGTGAAGTCCCTCGGAGAGAACATGCAGCTTTTTGGAAGATAATCCGAAAAAACATGAAGCATTCTGTATCTAGAGTTCATTCTTGACTCGTCACATTGTTTTTTCAGTTACCTGTTGACATCTGTGTACCCGTTTATGTTCCACTATATGACATTTTTTCTGACGCTGGATCAAGGATGGGTACCAACAGGTTCCTGGGCAAAGTGTCTATTTCCCTCTTGACAACTAACATCAATTTGTTGCAGAACACAGTCTTTCAATAATAGGCAAGGACTACAGTATGTGGAGGAAGGATAAAATTTATTTTGGGGTGATAGAGATAACAAACAAAGGAACATTAGCCTTGATCGGGCTAACAATAATTCATGTCATCCTAAAAATATGTCAGCAACCAATCTATAGGTCCTTTTCCAAAACTCTTCAATGTTACCACTTTAATAAGGAAAAGACAAACCTGGCTGACATTGGTGATCTGATCATAGGCTAACTCTTTTCAAATAAGCTATATGTTAGCTAGCGAGTTAGCTAGTGTTTCACTAACATTATCTAACTTCAGATGTGACTATATACAATCAAGATTACAATACCAATGGATTGAGTGTCGCATTTACAGGTCCCAGAGCCTCATCTTTTATTTTCAACATAAACGAGCCTAGCACATAGCACATCTAAGTATAACAGGAAAGTTGACCAAGGTTCGGCTGGGTTCGGCTGGGTGCCTGACTTGCTCAACCATTGGAGCCAAGAGCAAATGTCTATTTGAGAGATCTGACATGATGGTGTCAATCTTTGCAGAAGCACAGATAGTGCTATCAGATGGTATGTCCCTGATTTTGAAATGTGCTTCTACTTGTTGTTTGGTTGAGCTTTGTGTCATTGTTGTTATGTATTTCAAGATTCTACTGTGAGACATTTCTGCTGGCCCTGGATCAAGGATGAATAAATGAACCATAGGGCATGGTGGTCATGGAGGCACCATAATTATCCCACCTCAGCCTGGTTAACCCATCCAATGACAAATCTGACCATTGTCATTTTGTAAATGTTGTCCTTCTACCTCCAAAATATCTCAAATGTATCATTATTAGACACCAACTTATGCATATTTTTGGTCTTCATTGGTATTACTTCTTAACACAGCCTGCATTCATTTTGACATAGTCTGCCTCAGCCTGGTGTAACACCTATAGCTGAATGTAATCGGACTGCATTCAAAGAAAACCTAAAATCCAAATGGAGCATAGTTAAGATAATTATTTCTTTAACAGGAGTGCAAGCTGCTATGTTAAACATGTTAGGTGGTGAAAGTTTTACCTTCAACCATAGTCTGAACTTGAGTCTCAGCTACAGCTTGGGGACTACACCATTTAAAAATAAACATGTTGCCAGCATTGGACTGATTTGTAAATGATAACTATTCTCCTAGAAGCTTATGAATTTACGTTTGACATTTGGGACTTTATCATTGTGGCAAAAAAAAGCAGTGCAACTACATGTTTGTGTTTTCCTGACATTAAAATGCACTTTGCCCATCCATTTGGCATTATTGTGGCCAGTGCAGTGCAAATAGCATCATGGCCGGATGAGAATAGATGTGAGTTATATGCAAATGAGGTGACTGAAGGCGAGGTGTTGCTATTTTGGTGACAACAGGGTCTTTAACAGCTTGTCACAAGTGACTGGCTGGGAGAAAATGATTAATCGCCGCAGCCTCTGAGGCCTTAGCCTCTACGGGTTTGGAGTGGGTTAGTGCCCCAAGTGAAGGTGTTAAAGTATCCTGGGGTCTTGTTCACGTGCAAGGGCAAAATAGTGTGAGACGTACAGGCCGATCAGTAAGGTACCAGCAGTGATCTGTGCATTGTGCTGGTCCGTTGTGGTGAAGAAGGAGCTAAGCCAGAAGGCAAAGCTCTAAATTTATAGCGACCAAAGGATAGTGTTTGCAAACACTAGTGGTCAGATTGAGTTTGAGCGACGGGGTGGTAGAGCACAGCCTTAGAGGTAGGTTGATGACCTCAGACATCCAGAGGGAACTCAGAGAGGAGCCACTGCTTCTTTGGATTGCAATGGGCCAGCTGTTCAGGCATCTCATCAGGATGCCTCCTAGATGCATCACGTTAGAGGTTTTCTGGGCACTTCCAACTGATAGGAGGCCCCAGGGTGGACCCAGAACATGCTGGAGGGATTGTATATCTCATCTGTCCTGGGAAATGCACAGTTTCATTGACGTGGGTTGTCACCATGAGAACATAACAGCAGCAGTAGCCATTGTCTTGTGTACTAGTCAAATGACCATGACAGTTCAAAGTACTCGCATACCATTTCTATGGATGTACCATGGCCTCTGACTCACAGTACATTCCAGTTGTGAACAGCACGCTATGCCCATGAGACCTAATATAGTAAGTGTACTTGGATATGTCATCATTGTCCTTGTATCAGACTTTGCACTCTTACACCCATTATAGTATATTACAGTATATATCTAGCTGAAAAGACTGACAGAAAAAAATGTTTCTAAAAGAGATGATTCATCCTTGTGACTGATCTTTATAAGTATGTGCAGATGATACTGAATATTCCATGTCCTGCCTCTCTATATATCTGTCTAATGCATCATCAAAAAAATTGCTCTAACTGACAGGGGGTTCTCCAGTGACATCAAAGCAGCTGTGCCCTCCCTTCACGCTGCTATCCAATAGTAAAGGTGTCATTAGTAAATTAGCAGTATGGTTGATTGATATTGTAATAGGCTAATCAATAACACTGCATTCCCCTCTGGTTACTGATGCATAGGCTTCAGCACCTGCCAAGTTTCTTTCTCTCCCCACCTCCTGCTCACTCACTCTCTCTGTGTTGCTTTTATTAAGCTATTTCTCATTTCGCTGACTACATTAGTGTCGTGTCTCTCCCTCAATGCCCCTGCTCCACTGCTGCCACTCGTAAAGCTCCAATTCTCTTGAGTTTAGACTTAAGCATATTTACCTTTATAAAACTGATAGAACAAACATAAAAGATAAAAAAAACTCCTCCGGGCTTGCTAAAACATCTCACCTCGAACAAAACAAGTTATGAATGGTGGACAACTAAATCATATCAACACCTCCAAACACTGAGGAAGGGCACAACAAACATTATAAATGACGAATGAGTGAAATAAAGAGCTTATGCAGAACATAAACAGCCTGAAAACTGCGCAGTCTTGCCTGAAAAACTGCGCTGACTGACTTCTGTTTTGAAGTTGAGCACATTTGATCTGATTCCTGTGCTTTTAACTTATATTTTGTGTAGACTGCGAATGGAAAGAAGCTGAACTGAATAGCATGCCAATGTACAGCAGATCTTTCTATGCTGATAGCAGGTCAAATGTGTACCTTTAGCGGAAAAAAATTCTCAGGCCAAATGTTTTCTTTCAGTGCCAACGCAGGGAGTAATGTGACTCATTTCTTGTAAATTCTAATGCTCTATTATTTCTTTATAAAAGCTCATAAGGGGTAATCAGTCCCATGCTTGGTGGTGTTTTATACTGATGCTGTTAGTCAACCTGCGCTGACAGCTACTTTATATTCAAAGCATTTCATTGCTTTCTAACCCTGCCATTTCTTAAATCTAAGGCTTTTACCACCCTCTCAGTCATGTGACCCTTATTCGTCCCTGTGGTGTGTCTCCTCTTATGACATAAGCTAAGCATTATAGTATGGTATCTGTGTAACAGCACAGAGGATGAAACTTTCCTTTGGCTAGAATTCATAGTGATGTTTCTTTGTGTATTGTACAGAGATAACAATATCTGACATGTGACGCCTCTCTCTGTGACATGCTTTTATTGACGCATGCTGTGAGGGAAGAGCAGCCATCGTTTATATAAATAGTCTATGGGCTCAAGATGTAAATGAGCAACAGAGAGGCACACAGGCTCTTATAGAGAACAGGGGGCGGGCATTCACTGCCTCAAGTTCTCTCCAGATGAGCAACTCATAAAGAAGAGATAACGGCAATAACAAACGCTCACTGTGGCAACCACATCACAAATAACAGCAGCGCTTGAGATGAATATTAGGCACCAGCTTTGTGAATTGGAACACATACACAGATATCAGGAAGACATATGCAGCCGTGTTGTATGAGGGAGAGTGCTACGTGTGTGCACGAGGGGAGACTTAGAGCAGGGAAGAAGAGGAGGAACTTGAAGAACCCCCCACAGAGACAGATTTCACAGCAGCGGCTTACTTGCAATGTTTCACTTACAGCTGCAGTCACATGGTGTCACATCCCATAAACAACAGCCCACACATACACATACACACACACACACAGACACAGGCACACACACACACTCATGCTGTATACTTAACGTAAACACACAAAGGCCACTTTCTACCAATCTACTAAATGTCTGCTCAGGCATGGTGGCAAACACAACTGTCTTCTTTGCTATCGTCACCCACCCACCCACACACACACACACACACACACACACACACACACACACACACACACCAAACAGCCTGTATACTTTAAGTCCATTATAATGAATTACAAGCAGGCCATTCAAGAAACATAATCTGCTCTTACGACATAATCAGACAAACATCAAAACATTTCATTCAATTCATTCTAATGTCCTAAAGTAGACAGCTGGTACATAAAGTATTCAGCTCACTCAGTGTTTTGTAAATTGTGTTTATTGCATCTGAGGATCTGATTAAGATGGTTAGCATGCTCTCACAACAAGTTTGTTTTACAAGTATGATGTGTCATCGTGCCTCATGAGCACACATTCAGCTTAAGTGAGACTGGGTGGGAAGGAATTTGATTATTTGAATGAGGTTATTGGGCTGCTGTCAGGTTTACAAGTGCTAATGTTTTGATTTTTGGATGATAAAATGTTATAATTCATGTCAAGGCTGCTGTTCACAGCTTTGCAGACGACTGATGTCACTATGCTTTAGATGATTGTTGTTTCAGTCAAAAACCCCTCACAGTCACACGGGTGTTTTTCACTCATATTGCTCAGGTTATTCAGTTATACTAGCAATTATACAACATCAAAAAAACTCAATAACAAACATAAATGTTGTCAACTATCCAACTTGTAGGACTCTGTCACACCATTATTACAACTGTATCCTCATGCAACAGTTTGTATGATATTCTACAAGAATGCATGCACAACAGTTCGCACTATATGCCCCACAACATTATGTACATTTTTAACGTAAAGTTATGGAGGTTAGGTTATAGGCAAGCAAAGTTTCGTTGGTTAGGTTTGGGAAAAGAAATAATACAACAGCATACAACCTTATAATGACTCAAAGTTCACGCAGTTCCAAACACCCCTTTCCTGGGGAAAGTCCTATGTTCTGTGACCCATCCACCAACTCAACCTGCCACCTCACTAGACAGCTTCCGTCTTTATTCCCATCAGCCCATTGCTCACATGATCACGGCCTTCCCGATTAAGTGGGTTACATACAAATTACTGGCACGTTTGTGAGGGATATGTATACATTTTGTTGCATTACCTTTAGTAGGAAAACATATGAACAATGCATGAGAACAACACTTGAATTTACACCACTGACCAACTGCAAACAATCTGAAAAATGTTGACCATTAAAGGAAGTGATGGAACAGGAAGAAGCTGTGAGGTACAGTTTTATACAACCTATTTTGTTGAATGATAAATAACACTGATAGACCTTTTTCCTTTGTATCCATGTTGCCACAAATTAAATCGGCAGTAACCAGTGTTTGCCACTGCATGACCTGTGAGTAGTCTATATGTCATCAACACCACGCATTTCATGAGAACATAAAAATAAATAGAATTTTTTTGTGGACATGTTGACTTGTCAAAGCAGGAAAAGATCAGATCAGATATTCTGAGAATAAAGCCTAAAAACGTTTAGTAAGGAGTCCTAGCTTAGGAGTGATTTGGCAATGTTTTTAGAGCAACTTTCAGCAAGGAAGGGACCGAAACTTTTACCTTAGTGAGGAGGTGTGGTTGACCCTGTTGCTTGGTGTGACACATTGTTTAACAGGTGTGATGGGTTGTCACAGACGCGCCCTTTTGTAAGTCTGCAAGGTGTGGACACCCAGTGGAAATGAAATGACCTGCTGACTGTGAAAGTGTTCTCACTGTTTGTGTGATCACTCTGGAAAAACGCAACAGAGCAGCAGTGATGACTTGAGTCTGTCTAAACCTCCCATCAGCAGTTATCCAAATATCTTCGTGTTGTGATAATTCTGTTTCTGACATTACAGCATTATTGTGTTGGGTGGGAAATGTGTGCGTATCCGTAATGACATTGACCACAAAAATGATCCCTGCACAATCTAATCTGTAGCATTTCATTTACTCACTGTCATTCAGTGTTTTGAGAATATTTCTCCGACCTCAAAGTGTTTCCACCATTTTCTCCCCTGCTTAAGGCTCTTTAAAACCTCTTAAAAGTGCTTCTCTCTACTCCTCCCTACTCCTAACAGTTTTTCCACTATAGGAGCTCTCTTGAGGGCTAAGATGCTCTGTGAATAACTTTTATCTTTACAAGGACCTAGTCTGAACTTTAAGGGGAAACATCTCAGTTCTAAGAATTTTCTTGAAATTTCGTCACTCGCAGCAACTCTTTGTCCTATGAAGGTTTGTGGATAATGCCCCAGGTGTAGAACTAATAAAGATGGCTCAGGATGCCATAGGAGCAAGAAATTATGCCCAGTAGGCCTTTTGAGTTGTCAAAAGCACAGGTGGTACCAATAACATTAACGATGGCACCACTCTACTCAAGTGGCCATGACAGTGTGGCTGAGCACCAGAATACCAGGACCCTGAAATGCTATTAATTTATTATCCACACCTGTGCCTTTTCCACCTGTGCTTCTTCTAATGTGACATGTTAAAATGTACTCAGTGAAAAACATCTACACCCAGGAATAAATGGGATGGAGTCATAATATTATTATTCACACCTGTAGTTTTCTTGCAATGAGATGCCACAATGTCTTCTGAGAAAGACAAATATTCCAGTGTTCAGTTTTCTGGTATAACCGAGCAGTACCAGGTGCAAGAGGGGAGTGAGGCACATGTCAGTCAAGCACAGTCTGAAAACGCCCACAGAATCCACACGTGTAATCAGGCAAAAGTGAAAACCCCTGCTGGGGTGGACTGCACAGTCATTAATTTGAACTCTTGAACACCTCGATCACACTATTTGGGTGTGTTCAAGCTGCAGGCAAATCAGAATTTATTCTCAGACTGTCTGCACTGTTATTTGCAAGTAATCAGATTGGATTTGTGCATCCAGACATCACCAACCTATCTGCATTGGTCACTGTGGTAATGACATGGGCATTAGTGACTATGTAGTTATGCTGGTGATTCAGCTTTCCAACACAAGCTATGTTTCCATCCAAAAGTGATTCGAATCATTGGGAAATGCGCATTAAAATAAATACGAATCCTGTGTGTTTCCATTAAATGTACGGACTTTGGTGAAAACTACGAACTCGCGCAAGTTTTCCGCAGAACCGGAAACAAAACAAGTCTCGCATTCTTCTTCTTCTACGTTTTCTGGCAGTTGGCAACCAGCTTGTAAATGCATTTCCGCCTTCCCGACCCGGAGTGTGGATATCACCATGGAGAAAGGTGCGCTATGTCAGACTTAATTCGAACATAACTGTTTCCATCCCCCATTTTGCGAATCAACATTTTTTCGAATCAGCCAAAACCCGGCTAAAGCGAGCGTATTTTAGTTTGTGCGAATCAGGGGATTTTAATTTTAATTTTGGTGTTTCCATCATAATTTTCCGATGCGATACTTCTAGATGCGCATCTAAACAGGCTGATGGAAACATGGCTACAGAAGCATGATAAATGGAGGTCCATCATTTCATCCTTAAAACGATGACACTGTCAAGTTGTGCTTATCTATTTCAATTTATTACACCATCTTTGCAAGGACTGTTGTCTCTATGTTATTCTCCTCCGTTCTGCATGGATTCTCCTAAGCTCTTCTGTCACTCTGGATTTTACATGTTCATTGTACACAATGTCACAAGAATATCTGAAATAACCACGACCTTTTAACACCATATTACGTGGTGGTGGCACGGTTGGTTTTTGTTACCAAAACTACTTGGTTAGGTTTAGAAAAATGTCATGTTACCGTCAAAATAACTAAGTTTGTTACACATGGTACATATGTATGTCATAAAGTGATTCAAGTATGTCAAAGATGTAAGTATGAGTCATGGCTTCTAGTTTCACATGGGGACGAACAGCTATCTCCTGGGTGAAAGTCCTGTGCTTGTTTGACCTATCCACCACCCTGACCTTCTCCCTATGTGGACTTTCTGGCTCTTTATTTTTCCAAAAGACACTTTGAAATCCAGTTTGATCTGCCAGAGCATCTGCACTGAGATGCAACTGTAGGAATCCAATTGGAATCCCATTTGAAACCGATTTATAATGTGGTTTGGATCCGATTTGCAAAAAAATTGCATTTCATTGCCTGTCCAGACTTTTCAAACTCAATCTAGATATGCCAAAAAAACAGATTGGCAGTGTGAACAAAGCTTTACTGACAGACAAAATCTCCTGACATTCAACATTTAAGAGCATGTCAAAGCAACCACTGATCTCTAAACATTTATCAGATCCCAGCCCTAAACCAAATCCTCAATATAGGTGAAAGTAATAAGCACCAATCACATCGTCTCCTGTGACAGGGTGCTGACACTCCTATCCACAACTGCACACTGTTGAGGGCACACTGTCACCATGATTATCAAAATATCTGAGTTAAGCTTTAATATGTCTATGACCTCCGTGTCTCAGGCATGGTGACCTGATTATATGAGTGAGCTGATATGGTAAGCTTTAATAAAAGATACCACTGACCACATGGCTGTATCTGAGCTTGTTTCTCTGCTTTAAGTTTCAGACGTTTTGTGGTTTTATTGGGGATTATTTGATTTTACCAGGAAATTCAATCTGATAAAATCATTTTTCCGCGACATTTTCTCTGCTTTGTGGGAGGCAGTTTGTTCATTTTCCATTTTCTCTTTCGGCAGCAGTGGTGTTCTTGAGGTGATCCAATTTGAGTATTCCTGTGCAACATTAGCCTTAAAAATAATGCCTCCTCCTCCCAGCGGTGGGTGTAAACACATTGTTAATACGGCCAATTTACTGCATTTTCTACAATCCCCCTGTTAGGAGAGGAGTAGGGTCGTGTTACGTAACTTTGCAACACTTTTTCAGCTGCTTTTGACTTCACACACACTCTCCTCAATCCCCTTCGCTTCTCGCTTCTCGCTCCTCCGCTCTCCTCTCATCCCTTTATCCCCTCTGCCTCGCTCTCTGTGTCCCTCACGTTTGTTCTCCATCTCTGGTTCTTATAAGTCGCCCTCAGCCGCTCTCTACCTCCCTCCCTCCCTCGCTCCTCCATCTCTACCGTGGCTTCACGCCTCATTGCGGCCACAAATCTTTCACGGCTCCCCTCTTTCTTGACTTTACTCGACTGTCTCTCCTCTCGCACCCTCTTTTCGATACATCTCCTTCATCTTCCTCACTCTAATCTCCATCCACCCTCCCTTCTCTCCTCTGTTGGGTTCAGACGTTACACGCTATAGACTGTATTTTTCACAACGATGGGAGGGAGGACGGGGCAGACGGTCCACCTCCTTGCTATCTTCTCTCACTCCCTTTCTTTTTTTACTCCCTGTCTCCAGCTGCCATGTTACATCTCAGTCTTTTTATCACCAGGTTGTAGCAGCTGGTAAACCGATCTTATCCCAGTGTGCTCACTAAACTGCAGGTTTATAGTCTTTCTGTCAGTGCATTTCATTAACTAGGAGCTTGTTTATTTTCCCTCATATGTCTTTGATTGTTGGAGGTTTCTGCTCAAGGGCACTTCTACGAGGATGGATTGTCGTCTGTTGCAGGAGCTGAACTTGTGACTTCCGCGTCCTGGATAGTCTCTCTAATTGGCAGAAAATTAAAGCTACTGTACATTTAGCTGATGAGAATTCTATTTTAGTAGCTTTTATAGTCGTCGAGAGCAAATTCAGTAATTGGAAGCAAAGTACTTAACGCTTTAATGTTAAAACTGGCTAAAACCATTTGGTGGGAAAAGTCATTTTGTACAACTTTTACTGGATGGTATATAATTAATAAAACAAAGTAGAAGCTGCATTGTTAAAATGTACTTCAGCTATAAATCTTCACAGCTAATTTCTTTGCCTGTAATTCTCTTTATGAAAATGTGTTTTGGCGACAAACTGTTCTTTCTTGATTAGTTTGCAGAGACTGCTGTGATGGCACGCTAAGCAGTACATTACGCAATCTATTTATGCAAGGACAACGTACTCCGAGGTTTAATAGAGATGAAACCAGCTGATATAGTACTACTCTAGATTCAAATAAAATGCTACTTGATGAGGGCTTATTAATATTTTCTGTTGGTCTACGTCTTCTTTGTACAGTTCAACCTCTCCCCACCACCTTTCTCTTTACTTACTCAGCCCAGTCTTTCCTTGAGGGCTGGTTTCATCTATCAGCTTTTTAACTGCCCGTCTCTTCCCTCTCTTCTGTCTTCACCATCTCTCTCAATCCCTTTTTTCCATTTCCTTGTACATTTGGAAAGCTATACTTTCCATCTCTCCTCACTCTTTTCCTGTCTTCGCCTCCATCTATCCCTCCCTCTCTGAGGGAACTGTGCTGCACCGATCCACCCCTGACCACAGCAGGATTTAGGTGTCAGCTTGGCACTTCCTTGATTTGTGCTCAGGGGGTTGGTGGCCATCTCATTTACACATATTTCTGTCAGCTTTTCCCCAAATCCTCTTATTACCTCCTCATTATTTTTTTGGCCTGCTTGTTAGCCAAATAACTCTCAAACCTAACAAATTTTAATGTACTAAGGTGGATAGTGGCACACACTCAGCAAGGTGCCCCAGTGGCACACCGTCTGCAGTCAGATCACAAAAACACCATAATCATACCCTCTTTCACAGATGATAAAGATCCCAGACACGTTTCCAGGTATATAAAAATCTTCTGCTTTGAATAATTTTGTCGTCAGATATGGTTTTTGAATTTTTAAAATCAGCTACTCCTTAACCCCTATTGAAGAGTTTAGATCTGCTTGATGCAACATGCCTCCTGCTTTAGCAAAAAGTCGATCAGTAGGGCTGGGCGATAAAATGTTTTCAATAGGGGATCACGGTTAATTTTATGTCAACGACAGTGATAAACTTTGGACATTTTCATTGTTATGAATTGATCTAACAGCCTAGCACACATCAGAAAGAAACCCAGCAACAGCAAGTCGATCTGCTGCGACTCTTCTCTGCCTCTGCTGTGTCGGTGCCTGTTTGCAGGAGGGCGAGGCTGTGCTCCCCTCACAGAGTGACAGCAGCTTAATTTCAGAGCGGAGCCCTCAGCGGAGACAGTGAAAGAGAGTTTAGAATATAATTTCCTGCGGTCAGCGATAACAATGCTCATTATCCATAAGTGTAACAAAAGGGAGAGCGTATGATCAGTTTATCAAACACCTGTTTAACAGGCAGAACAAACTTGCCGAAATGTAGCGTCTTCGGTCATTCTCCCCGCAGTGACTTGCTGCCTCCTATTAATCTACACCTGGCTTGTTTACACAGCCACAGAAAGTACGCTGAAGTGCTGATGTGAACTCTTGTTATCCTCCAAAGCTGAGGAAATGGTTCAGAAAAATGTTAACACCGCATCAATTGTGAAGTGGTTCAGATATGTCAAACGCAAAGAAGCACAGATTAAGGCGACAAATTGAGAGTTATGGATGTAACTAGGGTTCTATGACTTCTGGATGACCACCAGTTCCATTACCTGAAAAGGTACAATACCAGTGACTACAACATGATTTTACCATGTTACATGGGAAGCTCACTCGTATTACTTGTTAAGGCAGATCTATGTTTGCAAAGTTAAATGTTTACCTTTAGAAGTAATTCAACATATTCTTTTATTACAATTAAATTCTAAACCAAGCCATGTTTGATTGTTATTCCATTTTATATGGTAAATAAACCACATTTAACATATAATTTAAATCTAAATGATCAAAATTTAACAAATGAGCCCTCTGGTTAATTCAGGCTTCAGTCGTTATCAAGAAACTCTTCAAACTGGAAGTATTATCAAATCATATATCATGATAAACATCGATATCGATCAATATGGAAAAAGAAAAAAAATAACGCAATCATATTTTTCTGCCACATCGTCCACCCTAATCATCGGTGTATGTGCACTGTTGTTTCCAAGTTTCACAAAGAAGCTTTCAAATGAGTTGGTTCTCTAATACTGATTTATAGGCTTTGGACTGTTCAGTGGGCATATGCAAATCCTAGGATAGCGGAGGAATTGGCCACCCTCTTCTCCTTATGATTGGCTAGTACTCATTGCTTTTGTTGGTTGCATTGGTTAGGTTCAGGCAAGAGGAGTGGGATTGATTTGGGTAAGGGTAAAAATATCAGGGTAAACCAATCAGAGGCAGAGTAAGTCCATCCTTATGAATTATGTTGATTGTTTAATGTCATAATGTAAGACAGTCATATGATCCGCACTCTTTACCAATGTGCAAGTGTCAAGTGTGACGGTTTATTGAGAGTGTATGTCTTCCTGCTTTTCCCTTCTTTCTTAGAGACATGTCAGGGTAAACTTGAAGCTGCCTGAGGAGGAGCACCGAGTTTCGAATGCAGTGCTATTCAGAGTAGCTGCCAGTCCAAGTCGTGCTCTGTGATTTCCATGTGCTTGCAAGTATAAACATATTGAGCTGATTCCATTTTCCTCCTTTTTCCCTTTGCCAAGAGGTTAATTTTGTGGCGGATTCAGATCCAGGAATTTCTTTACAAGAACGTCACAATATTTTTGCTATTTTTTAATAAACGACTACAATTTTCTTGAATGAAATCTTGTCTTGTGGAAGATGTATCGACAACATGTACGCATTGTAACCCTCAGTGAACAGGATCCTTTCTGTGTGTTTGTCCAAAGGAAACAGCTATAAAGAAAGTCGTGATGCACGCTGACTTTTTCTTCATGCAGAGCTTTTTTTTTCAATTAATCAAATATACCTTCATTAGTTCATTGATCTTATTGTAAGTACACTGTACTGTGAAGAAGAAAAATGGATTCGACTTAGTATTGTAAGATACTTGGATAAGGTTAGGGGGCAAAAAGGACATCCCTACAATTAACTGAAACTATCATGACATGTTTTAAAGACGAAGCCCCACAGGCCAATTTCCATTAATAGCTACATAATTCCCTTGATGTAAAAAATATTTGTATTACTTTGTTGTTCATTGATTTTCTCTTTGAAAAACATATTTGCACACACAACACAGAGATACAAAGAGGAAGAGGGTAGAGCAAGAGAATTGAACAGAAAGGAGTACAAATTGGCTGGAGGAGACAATGGATGGATGAGCGATGCACTGGGGAAACAGAGGAAGACACGAGTCTCCAAAGTAGCAAGGACCAAGACTAACCCTTTTAAACTTCACTCATTGTTCAAAGGAGCATTAAGCAACTTTACTTAATGGATTTAAGATGTGACCAGCTGTTTTATGGCTTGTCTACACAGGAGGTGTTTCAGGTGTTTTTTAGTCGTCTGTCTCTCATGCATCTCAACACCTCTATTTAAATCAATACAGCTGTCTACACCCACTGTGTTACAGTTTGCTTTTTACTTGCACTTTATGCATTTAGTTGTGACCTGAAGCGTATTTTCAAGTTTTGAGTTTGGTTCTCTACAGGCCTCACTTCAGTGATTGTGTATCGGGCACTGCCAAAATGCACGTTACCCTCACCCAGTACTGTTCCTGAATGCCTACTGTGTAGACACTGATGGATGACTGAAGCTGCTGTGGCTCTGCTTTTGTGCTGCTTCAACTGTGCCACCTGTGTAGAAACTGTTTTTGACCTAAATTATGTAAATCCAGTTCATATTTTATCACACTGCAAAGTGGCATTTATACAGATGTATACCGATATTACCACAGCTGAATGTTAGTAGCTGTATAAAACTGGCAAATGCTTACCCTGTTTGTGGTCACTGGGGCGCTGAAGCCTATCCCAGCTGACATTGGGCAAGAGGTGGGGTACACCCTGGACACGTCGCCAGACTTTCACAGGGCTGACACATACAGTAGAGACAGACAACCATTCACACTCACATTCACACCAACGGACAATTTAGAGTCACCTGTTAAACTTGAAGGAAGTGGGAGGAAAATGGAGTACCCTGAGAATACCCATGCTGACTTGGGGAAAACGTTCAAACTCTGCATAAAGGGCTCCCCCACCTTAAGGGTTTGAACCCCCACCTTGGGAACCATCTTGCTGTGAGGCAACAATGCCAACCAGTGCACCACTGTGCCGCCACAGTTTATGGGCCAAGTTACCAACTTGTCCATCATTAACTTTGTAACTTATCTTGTATCTGTTGAATCCAGTATTTTACAGTATCAGGAGGTCAGACAGGATAATAGCATCAATCAGTTGTTAGAATAGACCGTATAAAATAATGTAGCTACCATTATGTTGCCCACTGGTTAGTGAACCCCTACTTTGAAACCTCAAGTTGTGGCTGTTCGGCCATCACCATCTTAGTTTTTGGAGCAAGAAGTGACCATATTTGGCAAAGAGGGTGGAGTTGTAGAGGAGCGAGGGGTGGATCTGACATATGAGGCTCTAGTTTCGCAGACCGGGCGAGGCGGAGGCACAGCGCACCTGCGCTTCACCAACTGGGTGTGGCCAGGCGGATTTTGCAAGTTTGGCACACCGTGCGCCTGGCGCAGCTACTCCTCTTTCCCACCTCCGTCCCTCCTACCTGCGCAAGTTGGAAAGAGGGAGGAGAGAAGGCGTGGAGTGGGTTTTACAC